>NC_079434.1:13426566-13429066 GCF_026213295.1 Gadus chalcogrammus | reverse complement strand
TGTGTGTGTGTAAGGGGGGAAGTTCAGTTTGACGGGCGGATTCTCAAGGGGTCCTTGTTGCCCCGCCCCCACCCTCCAGCCCCCCCTACCCTCCGTGCTTAAATCATGTGTACAAGCTGTTTCCAATAAAGTGTTAAATTTGATAAAGAGGCCTGGCATTATATTACAAAGCCCAGAGGCTCCTCGCTTGGACCCTCAGCTCCCATGAATACATTCTATCTGATAATAGAGCTGCAACATCAGATTCTACCACGAGAGGTAAACAAGCTTAAAAAAAAAACACAAAAGACACAACAAAAAACTGCTCCGTAGGGAGGTGTTAAGGGTCTCCGACGAGCAGAGAGGTACGACGCAAGAGCCACGGGGTTGTCTCTCCTCCGCTCACCTCGCAGTAAAGAAGACGCCGTGTTTACTAGACAGAAATAAGACAAAACAGCGCAAGCGGTGTCATAACTCATCAGATCCCACCTAGATATATCAGCCTATTAATTTTGCATTGTTTATCTCCCTCGTATATTTTAGTGCCCTGCTTGGGGTAAACATTGTTTGATGGATTGGAATCTGTGATTTTACCACATGAGAGGCCCAAAAACACATAGACACACGCACAGACATGCACACACGCACGCACACACACACACACACACACACACACACACACACACACACACACACACACACACACACACACACACACACACACACACACACACACACACACACACACACACACACACACACACACACGCACACACACACACACACACACACAAACGCGCACACACGCAGATACACAGACAAAGACTGGCAGAAAGATACACAGACACAGACACACGCGCGTGCACAAACACAAATAAGTCATCCTTTGAACATTTTAAAATATATAAATAAAGAGTCTCCATTCTACAACACAAAACCACTCAACACACAAAGACACACACATACGAATAGACACAAACACGCACACACAACTCAACCCACACAAATACAAAATAGACATAAACACGCATACACAAGCGCACAATACTTAAAGAACTCACAGGAAAGGGTGTCCTAACGCTAGAAACGATGTAACGTGATGTTCCTCGCCAACACTTTCTTATAAACCCCGGCCACTCCTCGCTACATTGGGTAGCTAGCTAAATAGGCAGGCAAGTGACAAATGTTCAGTAATTGGAAGAGTTCAGTGGTAAGAAAGATTGAAATCCATGACAGTGAGTAATGACACGAGGCCCTGGGGGAGAAATTTCAGGCTGTGAAGAAGTGCATCCAACCTGTCTACATAACAGATCGCACCTCAGCTCACTCACTCGCTCGCAACACGCGCTGATATTTAGAAGAGGGGGTCATTATCACCGATGAACGGAATGCACCGCCTTTTATATAGAGTGGGAAACCATTGTTTTAAAATGTTAGCACACATGTTGTTTTGTTTTGTTTTAGCTTCAACACGCTTTTGCCTTTTGTAGGTTCCGTTTGATATTATTAACACATTTGAAGATAACATTTCTCCATGTGTCCATGTTGCCCAATTGGAGGATGGGACTCTTTCCAAATCAATCTCTCAGCATGGCATGCAGCCTTCCTAAACCTGCCCACACCAACCTACCTAGCTCCATTATCAACTCATCAGCAAGAGAGCCTTTATTTTAATCGCTTCAAATTGGACTTGATGATGCCAGACTTTTACTCCACAGCGTGAAATTCAGAACATACAACCAATGTGCAAGGAACACAAGGAATTGACATCAATAGCCGGGACTTCTGGTGGGAACCTACACGACGTAACTTATTCAAGGCAGACATCATTTCGTTAGATCTTCTTTTTTAGACTCCATAGACTAAATATCCCTGGGTAGCTTGAGCCATGAGTGGATGTGGTTTTTATTCTTCAAGACACTAATTATAATAATTTTCAAGTTAAAAGGTTACGTCATCCATAATGCGGGTTTAATGTTTACCATTCAGAGTTGTGTACAATGCCACCATTTTGTTCTGACACGGCTAGGCTCTCTGGAACTCTGAGCCTTGTTGCGTGGCAGCTCTTTGAACTCTGCAGGTCCTAATGATCCATCATAATTCCTTTCAGCCTCTGCCTGACACTGCAGCGTTTACCAGCAGACAACTTTCAATCATGCACCTCAACATGCCTTATCCCATCCACGTGGAATGTCAGCGAGCATTTTACAATCTCACTGAAGATTACTGTTCAGTGCAAATGTTCCCTCATCAAATCAGTAGTTGGGAAGGTGACATCACTGTATTCATTTGGATTAAATAGTGCAAACGTTATAAAGGCTTCAAATCAAAGATCATACTAATAACGAGGAGCGGTATCTACGTCAAATTCAAAAGTAATAATTTTAACAACTTTGAACAACATTTATCTCGGCTGGTTTTGTAGTTACGCTGTAACAGCAACAACGTTTTAGAAATGAAACACAAAACATATTCTAGAACACTCTTAATACCAAAATAAGGGTTCCGAACAGTGCATCTC
>NC_079434.1:13401566-13424066 GCF_026213295.1 Gadus chalcogrammus | reverse complement strand
TCTTACGCAAGTCCAAACTACTACGGGGCTACCACTCAGTTTGTTGCCATTTCAGGCTTAAAGGGAAATGACGCTAATGCTTAGTAGAGCCTTCTTTGGCTGTCATTAGCACTGGGACCGAGCGATGCAGTGGGGCCCAATGGAAGATGGCTGGCTTTAATAGAGGGTCACTTAAAGACGGCAAACAACCGCACACAAGAAGATTTAAAAAACGTGGGGGCTTGCTCGCTTCGCCCCGAGACCCACCGACATTATCAGCATCTGAACTGTATGGCAGCAGAGATTAGCTGCCTGTTGTTGTTTATCTTTGCTGCATCTTGGCTGCGTCCGATTAAGCTCCGAGAGAAGGAAACCAAAGACAGACTTTTTCCATTCAGTAATATCGACTAATTCATAATTATGTCAATGTTTCTGTGCCAGCTTTCGGTTTACACGCTGGTTTGCGCAAAGGGTAACGAATGCGGCTTTATTTCTTTTCTTTTTTTTTAGAAATGGAGACAAGACATTGCACGGTGGTTCGGTTCATTGTGTTGTCCATGATGTGGATAAAACCCAAATTAATTTGAATGGAGTAAATGATGGTGTATGTTGTTTGTTCCACGCGGGCTGGAAGCAACAACAACAACAACAACCACTGAGGAGATCCAGGCTAATCAGTACCAAACAAGCTAGCTGGTCCGCAGGCAGCCCCCTTCCTGAAGGCAGCTTGCTCCTAAAGGGAGCTGACTCACAAAACTCCACCAACAAGCAAGCCAGTTTGTGTGAGTTAAATGTGTCTGGCTCCACTGACAGGACCTTGATCGCCTGGAAAGCTATCGCTGCGATTGCTAAGGCTGCTTGCCTGTATCAGAGAAATCTCTCTCTCTCTCTCTCTCTCTCTCTCTCTCTCTCTCTCTCTCTCTCTCTCTCTCTCTCTCTCTCTCTCTCTCTCTCTCTCTCTCTCTCTCTCTCTCTCTCTCTCTCTCTCTCTCTCTCTCTCTCTCTCTCTCTTTTTCTCTCTCCCCCTCTATCTCTCTCTCTCTGTGCGCACGTGTGTTGTTGTCCCTCTAGTTTCCCTCGATGCCAGTCTAAACCAATAACGTATGATATCTTTATCTTGAGAGCCGCAGTAATGTCGTGTAGCGCGCAAACCATCCCCCCCCCCCCTCTCTTCTTGCCTCTTGGCCTTTTTTCCCTTTCTTCCGTCTCCACTTGGAGCCGATTGTCGCCGTCTGCGAGCGACCGCGACTCCCATGACAATTTCCAAAATGCGAAGTAATGGTTTGTTTATGATTATTTTCTTTTGAATTTGTTCCATTTTAACTGACTGATGTTTGAAGAAGAGTACACAAATTGGATGATAAAAACCCCTGGCGACCGTGTACTCCTGTACATCCTCGGCGACACCGGAGTGTATAAATCTTTCAGATTCCAATAATAAAAAAGCGGGCTGTTCGTTTCCCTGTGCATCGTAAAAGACGGCAGCGCTTCATTTCTGACCGCGTCGTGTTCGCTGCAGGCTGCACATCTCTTCAGAGGGGATCGCGTTGAGATACAAGCAAATACACTGTTGCTCTTTCTCGAGGCCAAAATGTTCAATTCTTCTCTCAAAAAACAATACCGGCTCTACCACCTACCGCCAAAGCCTAACTAATACAAGTTTCTGCTGCCGCTGCTGCCTCTTGGCCTAAAGTCTTTTGTTTTAATTTCCCCCCTAAATCATTTATTTGACCTTCACCAAAGCCCTTCTTGTATAACTGGGGTTTTAAGGAGGCAACACGGCACAAATACATTTCTTTCTGCTTGTTAAACACATAGCTGACCTTCCTAAGCATTAAGAACAACCCTCATTTGCAGATTCTTGTGAAAATTACAAAATACAATAATCTACAACCTCAATTCCCAAAGTGTAAAGACAGGTTGGGAAATCAATTGTTCCGATAACAAACAGAGTTCACCAATAAAAGTTTTTACACATTTCTCCTCACATAGATTTCTCCATCACGGATCAGACAGCGATTCGACATGGCTTGGTGTTACTGTCAGTGTTTGTATTCAGTTTGTTAAAAAATAACCAATCCTGAGCTTTTATTTGCTATGACTTCCTCACCATTCATAGAGTTTCACATCCTCGTCTCTTGGGGAATGTTAAAAGATACCGTCATCCCTGTCCCTGTGTTGCACCCCCCCCCCCCCCCCCCCCCCCCCCCCCATTTGAGCCCAGATAGTATGTTCCCCTGCCCGCGCTTCACCTTGCCGGGTCACACAACAGTGTGGGCATGTTGAGACACACACTGCTGTCTAAAGATGGTGAAAATGTTTGGCTGGCTCAACCCTTTCAAATTAAATGGATGGCATCCCAGCGAGGCCTATCAAAAATGATTAAAAAGAGGGTGGAAGACAGCGTGTGTGTGAAGTGTCAAGACGAGTCGGCACAGGCTGGCCGACCTGTGCTGAAAGCCAGGGAGCTTATTAGCATTTCAACGCATAGCAACCTGCCTAGCCCCGAGCACTGATCTTAACACGGTCTGTCCAAAAGAAACCACACCACTCTCTTTCTTGCTCTCTCTTAGTTTTTCTTCACTCCCTTCTTCTTTCCCTCCCCCCCTCCCTCTCTCCTTCTGTCACAGACGCACACACACACACACACACACACACACACACACACAGACACACACACACACACACACACGCATGCCAACACACACACACACATACACACGCACATACACACACCTACCCACTCCCGTCTCTTCCTTTCATTCAGCCACCGGTTGGTGGATCACAGAGTAGGTTGTTTGTGTGGATGAATGGCAAGTGGGAGTTGCGTTCTGACAGAATGTTTGTGTACTGAACTGTCTGGGGAAGACTGTATCAGTTTAAATTCCCGACAACTGTTGGGTAAGGTTAGATACTTAAATCATGAAGGGATCTGATTCATTTTACTGCTGGGGTTGGATGCACAGACACAGGTGGAGCCCTTAAATCATCGCCAACTTCAGTAGTGTAAATTTTGTCTCTACGTGAACCCGATTAATGACACATGATCTTTGCATTGTTGCTTGAACAATTGTGGATGGGTAATGACTCAGGGTTCATTTCTATGAATATCTATAAATACAATACCATGATAAATGCAAGAAAAGTTGGAAAGATAAACATTATTGAGGTTCCCTTGTGCATTTCACAACAACTTCTGACTTACGACTTACGTCTAAAATACTGAGTATATTTGAGTCACAGCTGAGAGAGTTTGATCAAAAACGTACTTCAGTTGGAACCGTCCACTCAGGTGCCGCAGGCTAAATCCACTATCAGGACAAAAAAACAGAGAAAAAAAAAGGAATAGGGGCACTGTCTTTCATTTTTAATCTCTGTCATTCCCCTCCCTCCTCATCTCACCATCTATGTCTGAGTCTGTATCGACTTCTCTGGAGTTAAAGATGGCCCTGCGACTTGAAGTTCCTCACTAGACTCTCAGACAGAAGACCAAATGAGCTATCTGAACAAATACATATCGTCTCTCAAGAACAATTATTGAGTTATTTCCAAACATCCTCTGTGATTGAAAAATAATGTTAAATGTGGATGATGTTGTAAAGTGAGAAAGATATGGTATAATTTATATCATTGATTCTACCACTATCTTTAATGTTTAAACATGTAATAGTATTTGTAGCAGTATATGATATTTCCCCTTGCTTCATGCATTCAAAAACTATGTAGCAGAATAAGCAGGCTAAGAAAAATACACAAACACAGAACTACCTGTCTCACCAACCTACCCTTTTTTCTCACCAACACGTTTTTCTACGCAGAATTTTCCAGAGAATTTTCGCCCGGACCCAAATGCTTAATCAGTCACCGGGACGCGGCGCGTTTGCGATATAGCACATTTCGCATGATTTTATTGACTGTGAGTTTTTATGCTCTTCTTCATCCTGACAGCATAACAAATGGCCCGAGTTTGCACTTCTGAGAGCAGAGGCCATTTTGTGTTGGGTTCCGTGCTCAACCTTGTGACTAATGGGAAGCCCTCCAGGCCCTTCGGAGGTATCACTCAAAAGCAGAAAGTTTGGAGATAGATACAGAGAAAATAAAGTCACAGAACGAGAGATGAGAGAGTGCAACACATGCGTTCTAAAAATATAAAATAGCATGCGATTTTACCATTTGTGTTTGCAAAAGGAAAGCAACAAACATGATGAAACCATGATTTAAAAAAAAAAAATAGGAAAAAATGAGTTTCTCATGAAAAGCAATCAAATGCACTCTGAATACTAATAGTCACATAAGCTAACAGAAGGCACTGCAGGTATCCCTCATCCCCAGACTAGCGTGTCTCAGTGAAGCGACCTTGGGAGTGGGAGTCTTACCTTATAGCTCGCAGCATTCAACAAGCCCCCACAGAGCGTCTCATTGTCTGAAATTAAAGATGAGGTGTGCCTATTCTGCACATGGTAGCTACCCTACCTTTGGCATGTGGTCGTTGCTAATTACTTTGAGCTGTTAAGGGAGACATATCTGGGGAGATTAGCGGGAGGGAGAGACCTACAAACCCAGTTTAAAAGAAGGATCTGATTCTCTCGTTGCTCTGCGTGGCTTTGTCCGACCTGTTGGATGCACATTGTTCTCGTGTCTGGCAGGGTTTCAACGCTGATGACTGCGGTGATTCAATGCCAGAAGCGGGCAGAAGGGTTTGTTTTTGTCATCAGTTGCAAAAGGAATTGCAAAATGAAACAAAAAAAGCCACAAAAACGTCACACTTAAAAAAACAGGATGTTGTGGCTGCCACTGGGGAGCTGGGAAACCTTTTTTCCAACACACTAAGTTTTAGTATGTGGTCGTGTAACAGCTGGTGGTCAGCACTCGTAAACAGCTTCATTTAACAAACCTAAAAAAAACACGTTGAGTTAGAACTCAAAGTTAGCATACTAGGGTTTGTGTTCAGCTTACACCAATACAAGTACAGAAATTATGTTCAATAGAAAATAAATAAATAAATAAATATATATATATATATATATATATATATATATATATTACAACACGCAGGCTGTTATGAGAAAACTGAACCATAAGCAGCCCTAATGGTTTTGTTTTTTTTCCCAAACATAAATGAAGCGTTATAAATCACAGCCCAAGCTGCAAGCTAGTGTCTGGGAATCTGGATTAGAGTGCACACACTGCCTGGTAAACTGCTCCATTTAACTCCCCTCTGACTCCCACTGGCTCATTGCTAAATAAGGATATCAATTAGGCTAAAGCACTCGGCAAAGGCTCCCAAGTTAACCATCAGCCGAGTCTTGAATGGATCTTTGGGGATATTGACTGCTGCGGCAATAGGTTTGTAAGTGGGCTGACCAAAGGGTAATTAAAGCAGCATTATCATGTTACACGGTTTATGGTGCTGCAGCGGCGCCGTATGCCCCTCCACGTAAGCATGGATGCTAACGGCGTTTAGCAGCAACAAGACCACCAAACAAGGGAGCGGGGCTATACTGTAGGCCTCGGATGCACGGAAGGTGACCACGTTTTTTTGCTTGTTTTTAGCTATCGCCTGACGGTACCATATTTAATAAACATGAAAGATGAACTCAACATACCCAAAAATGCACTGACTGGGGCGGAACATAACAAACACAAAAAAGCTCAATTTAAATGTGTACTCTTTCCAGTTATGTGCAATAGAGTACTGAGGGTTCGCTGCGCGAGCAAAAGGAACTCATCAGGACTGATCCTGCGCCTGCCTGCTATACGAGGTGTCCTTGATGTATGTGCAATTACAGCATAATTACAGAGATAATTACTGTATGGGCAAGATTAATAACTTTATTAGCTCAAATGGTTCACTTTTAAAGGAGGGGAATGTATACGTTGGTTGTGCAGATCAAAATTTGCTGAAAGTCAATTAACGGGCTGGATTTGTATCTCATTACTCACTTATTTCACCTTGGAAAGGCACCTTGAGAAGCTAAATTTAAAAATGTGGAAAAAAAAGGTCAGGAAGTCCCTCGCACAATTAAGCCAGCAGTTGGTGAAGAGAATTCCATCATTATTGAGCAAATGACAAAAGTGTCTATTTGAACGAATCTTCAAGACAAGGAGGACCTACTTGAGAATTAAACGTGCGAGCCAGCCTCTTCGGCATATCTCAATTACCAGAGGAACAGAGTTAACTACAGAGCGCCCTTACCGGCTGTTACCAGCGAGCTCCTCGCGTTGAGGGGTTTTCAGCAGCTCTTCTGAGCATGTCACAGCACACACACACACACGTGTCCACGTGTTGTGGAGCGAGCGACAATGAGCCCCTAAAGCTCCTTTGAAACAATAATAACTTCTCCTCTTTAATTTAACCAACCTGGCCATGCTGTAAAGGTTGACAGGGCTAAATTTCTCTTATGAGGACCTATTAACCATTTCCAATTTCTTATTAAAAGCAAGCTATAATTTGTGATTTTTTCCCAACGTGATGTAATTATGATGTATCATTTCTTTCAAATAAAGGCCTCGTCCTCTCTTGGTGTTAATTTGAGCGTGTGAACTTTATACTTTGAACTAATTGGTTGCTGTCGAATTCCCCTGAATGTGAGTAATTCGATCAGGTATTCCATAACCATTGTACAATTTAATTTGAGTAATTTAATTGGATTTGACTGTTCATTTCTGGGCCACTATCCACTCAATATTCAAGAACTGCAGTGTTACCCGAGGCCAACACATACACATCCAAACACACACGCATGGGCATAAACACACACACATACACACACACACACACACACACACACAAAGCCAACACACACACTCACACAATAATGTGTCTATGCAGAAGTCAGTCATTTGAATATAGCCGTGGCATGCATATCAACATTTAGAAAATGGAGACAATCAAATATGACTTGCTGGAGAAAGTCAATTCTCCATCAGTCACAAATCTTCAGTCACAAACATCGTTTTTTGTTTCTTTTCAAAGAAAATGAATGAGATGTGCGGCCATCTTGATAGCTCTTTTTTCATGCCTGAATCCGAACACGAGGAATTTGACATACCCTGTCAAATCCCTCTTAGGTGAAAGCTGACCTGCATGAACCGCTTGATTGTGATACAATCTGATCCGGTGGCAAAGAGTGTGAGAAGAGCTGGCCGTCATCCTAATGTGTTGGGAATACTGGGCGAGAGACAGAGAGAGAAATGAAAATGAGAGGGGGAAGAGAGAGACAGAAGTGGGAGAGAGCAAAGGGAATTTACCCATAGGCATATCGGGAGAGCCACAGTGTGTTGGCCCGGCACTCATCCCTGTTCCAGAGACCGGTCGGACACATCCACTCTGCATCCACCCTGTGTAGTATTCATAGCTGCAAGTTCTTTCTAACACAATCTGTGACCTCCACCCCGAGCCAGCAGAATATTGCAGGCTAAGAATGGTGCTCTTCTGGGAGTGCCTGTTGTCGAGGGCCAGCCAAACCCACCGACCAACTCGTCTATTATTTTTCCCTTTTCATATATTGTGTGGAACGTGTCTTTTCTGGGAATTCCACAATAAAATGACTGTTATTTATCATTACCAGCCTCTTTATCATTTAGTCAATAAAAGGCCCTCTCGCTCTCTCTCGCTCTCTCTCTCTCTCTCTCTGTCTCTCTCTTTCTCTGCCGCTCTTTCTCGCTCTCCCCTGTTCCCTCCATCGCGGTCTGGGAGTCAGATATCTGTATTAGTCCCCAGCTGCCTGGGGCCAAGCTGTGTCAAAAGCTAAATCATGATCAGCCCTGACTTTCTGGCTAAATTGTGTATGAAGGCCTGGGGCAGAAAAGGTGCACATGCTCATTATTGGAGACACAGAGAGAAAAGAGAGTGAAGTTTGCAATGCACACGCACTAGCGCCCGCACACACACACAAAAACACACACACACACACACACACACACACACACACACACACACACACACACACACACACACACACACACACACACACACACACACACACACACACACACACACACACACATACATACATACACACATTTATAGACAGCTTAACACACCCATGCCCAAATACACAAAAGCAAACATGCACAAATGCATACACTCACAGATGCGTGCATGACAACGAGGACCAGCAACTCAACCGACAAACAAAAGTTATACGTGTCATTCTTTGTGCCAATCAAAGAATTCAGATTTTTGGGTTGGAATGCAAACCCCTTAGATGTTTCATTAGTGTCAAATTGCTCTCTTCTGACCAAATTGTTTTAAATAATAACGAATTGGAGTCGGTGAGTCTACTGAGCTGCCGTCCGTCGAAGCAGACCGGGACCCCGCCCTAACACCGCGGAGCGCACCTTCCATTCAACACCTGCAATTATCACACACAGACCCGTTTAATTACGGGCTGCGGTGAGCCGTGCCACGCCGTCATCTTACACCGCTCATATTGTTATCTCAGAGTCACCTCAAACAAACACCACGCAGGGTGTTAGTTACACGGACAGGCCAACTAAATGGCGTACCTGAAGACACCCCCCCCCCTCCCCTTACCCCACAACCCTCTTCCCCCCTGCAGCCGACCAACAGGGTTGCACAATTATTCACAGGTGTAATAAAGAACCCCAGCCTGTATCAAATCAACATTAATAACCACGGTTCATATTTCACACACATAACATAATCTTTTTTTGCTGAGACCGACAATTCACGGGCTCCTTTGATAATAATAATAACTCGGGCGAGCCACGTGATGGAGAACTCACAGCAACGTCTGCGAAGGGAACCATTTATATCGTTTTTACGGCCGCGTCCGCAAGCTAGCTAGCCAAGCATACAGGACTTGGGACATGATCACCTTGGCCAGGTCCTCTGGAGGGCCCTTCTCCCCCCCCCACCCCCTCCCACCCCCCGTGGGCCAGAGCTTCCTGCTAGCGCTAATTAATTAAGGGGGCAGGCCGGTCGCAGCGGAGAGCGGGCCCAAAGCCTTTTCATCTACTGCAAGACAGGACGCCTGGAGACTTATTGCGCTCTCTCGCCGGATAACACTGTCGCCCATCTCGAGAAAGAACCAACCCGAGAGAGAGATATTCAGCCCTGGCGTAACACCCACCTGGAATTAGTTGTCACCCACAAAGTGTGCTAAGATCCTTCCGGAAAGCCTGGAACAATAACGTAATTCATTCCTGAGTGGGCAAAAAAAAAAAAAGGGGCTTTGTTTGAAAGTGGGCAAAAACTACTTGGACTGAATTTGCATTTTCAAGGGAATGAAGGGTACCTTATGGCTATCTTTTGTATTCTCTTGTTTGAAAAGTAAGTCACTGGTTGCGACGGGACATGTCCATTGATTGCAGCTAGTTTTCAGAGAGTCATCTGACAAATTCTTTATTATTACGCAGTCCAAGATAGAAACTTCAAGGCAGCAACTTTTAAGGGCAGCATAGCAAGTCACAGTTTATTACAATTTAGCATTCACCAGTTAAATCCAATTGACTTCGCTTAATCATGACATTTACACATGCACACTGCGTCAAAAAAATATATGAACACAAAATAGAGCTGGGAAATTAAGTGGCGGGAAAAAAACACGAGCACATTTAATGAAAGGTTAAATTTTCATTTACTCACTATTGACTGAGATGAAAGGGTCATTATTTATTGTATTGGCATGATGTGGCCCATTAGTGTTGTATTGGAATTGCTTTGAGTTTTCCTTTTTCATTGTATCTCTCTCACTGACTCTTTCTCCCTTGTTCAGTGTTGTGAGATAGCTGCAAGCTAAAGACAGAGTAGACCCCATTGTTTGCGTATGTGTGTGAGTGTGTGTGTGCATTCAGGTGTGTGTGTGTGTGTGTGTGATCAGATGTGTGTATGTACGTATATATGTTTGTATGGTTGGTTGCATGGTTTATACCTGGTTGAAGGGCTGTGTGTGTGTGTGTGTGTGTGTGTGTGTGTGTGTGTGTGTGTGTGTGTGTGTGTGTGTGTGTGTGTGTGTGTGTGTGTGTGTGTGTGTGTGTGTGTGTGTGTGTGTGTGTGTGTGTGTGTGTGTGCGTGCATGCGTGTGCGCATATGTGTGTGTGTTCAGGTGTGTCTATGCATATATGATTGTATGGTTTCTAACTGGTTGAAGGCTGTATGTGTGTGGGGGTGGGTACATGCGTGTGTGCATATTATGTATGTATTTTCAGGTGTGTGTCTATGTTTGTATGCTTTATACCTGGTTGTAAGGCTTTGTGTGTGTGTGTGTGTTTGCATATTTATGCATATGTGTGTCTACTGTAATGCATACATCTATACATGAATGCAAAAACAGTGCACGGCACTGCAACATGGCTGTGAGGCGTGTACATATATAAGTATGTATAAGTGCATGTTTGACTTTGAGAGATCTCTCTGCTACAACATGGCTGCAAGGTGTGAGGCGTTTAAATATATAAGTATCTATAAGTCTGAGTGTGTCCGTGAGAGATCTCTCCGCCACACCCCGCTTCTCACCACCTCCACCTTCTCTTGTCTCGACCAAACTATAACGTTTGGCACGCCGCCCATCGATCTGTTGTTCCTGCGATCGCGCCGACACATCAATGACAATCTAATTCCCCGCGACCAGTCTTCGAGGCCCTTGTCTCCGCAAAAGTGACAAGACACATTGCGGGCCTTGGCCTAACCCAATAACATGCCGCTCCCGCTCCCATCCAGATTAAAGTCCCGAGCCAAACAGGAGCCTGCCGGACACACCTCCATGTAGAGGGCCCTTCTGATTGGGCCCGGTGAAGGGTGTGGCAACGTTTTAGTCCACAGGAAGCAGACACTCCTTATTAGGTCCTGTTTATACACACATAATGACAATAATGAAGCGTGATTTCCTGAAGAACAACAGGGCGACACCCTGAGACCATTAGGCCATTTTTGCATAAGATCCCCTCCTAAACACATGAGGTCCGGTCAATAGCATTGAGGTCAATGGCTGCGAGTGAGTGCTTAGAGAGGGTGAGGGAATCCCCCCCCGATTTCCTCAGTCAATAACATTTAGACCATTTCTGGGTCCCAACTTTTTTCTCTTAATACCCTACCCAACAATGCACCTCCAAATGAAAGTATTTGCATTCGCATGATGGATTTCCGAGTTTTCTAATGAGATAAAAAGTTTATGAAGCCCTCGGGCGAAGACGGGATGATGTCTAAATCTGCACCGAGATTGATTTTTGTTTAGTCATCCGAACGGTGTAAAGGGGAGTTGTTGATGAGGAGTGGATGGTTCTTAAGTGCATTCTTCTGCAGTCTGCAGAAGTGTTTGAACGTATGTAAAATAGCAAGATTCTGTATGTAAAATAGCACGATTTCTCATGTCAAATGAGAGAATAAGCCATCCTTACTAATTCATGCGTGAGTTCTCCCCCTAAGGTCCTTCACACTCTGGAACTTTAGGTGGGAAGTGAAACGAGGACGTGTAGCTAGGTGCCTACCTACTCGCACAAACACACCCCATTTATTA
Organism: Gadus chalcogrammus; assembly: GCF_026213295.1. Taxonomy (NCBI): domain Eukaryota; kingdom Metazoa; phylum Chordata; class Actinopteri; order Gadiformes; family Gadidae; genus Gadus; species Gadus chalcogrammus. The sequence continues at coordinate 13,412,604 of NC_079434.1, read as the reverse complement.
GCAACCAAAAAACAACACCACATAAATGTATACACACACGCCAGTCCACAGACACAAGTAGATATGGATCTACGAAAACAAAACACACACGCACGTACACCCACACAAACATACATGCACACACACACACACATACTGACCTATGCACACACATATACACACACACAAATGCACACACACACACACACACACACACACACACACACACACACACACACACACACACACACACACACACACACACACACACACACACACACACACACACACACACACACACACACACGACTCAATTCCACGACCACCGCCATTTCCTCCTGCACACCGCCATCCTTCCTCCTCAGTGCTCCTTTAAACCTCCTGCTCCCTTAAACAGCGTGCGGCGACACCGCCCGGGTCTCCGCGTCCGTCGGCGCGCTGTGCCGGCATCCTCCACCGCCAGCACCCTGCCACTTTCACAGGCCGTAAACATCTGGGCCGGCCCTTTCATCTGGTCAACGTGGCGACGGGTCCCAGGGGGGCTTCGGGATTAGTTATACAGTGGGGGGGGGGGGGGGGGGGGAAAGAGGAAAAAACCCTCACTTTAGCGAGTTTTAAGTGCCACTGTGACAAACTGTAAAACAGACAGAAAAAAATAACAACAGAAATGCCTTACAGGCCGACAGCGCCTGGTGGCAGCACCATGCTGAGGGCTAATTTGCTCCAGATCTGGCTAATTGAGTATTAAAGATGCAGAGAACTTTTTCACATCGCATGCCCGTGTGTCCCTATAGCCAGACTGCGACATATATATACGTAACGCACACATACACACGCACGCATGTACACGCACACACACACACACAAACACACACGCATGCACGTGCACACACACAGAAACACACACGCAAACACACACACCAACAAACACATATAAAGCATCCGCCACCTCAAAACATCACAGAGAAACACACACACATGCATATTAAGAGTCAGCCACCTCAGAACATCACAGAGATACACACGCGCACACGCACGCACGCACGCACGCACGCACGCATGCTCGCACGCACGTACACGCACACACATACACACACACACACACACACACACACACACACACACACACACACACACACACACACACACACACACACACACACACACACACACACACACACACACACACACACACACACACACACACACACACACACACCCCACTTCCTCATTAGCTCCAACTCATCTTTCCCCACCTAACCTCCATGACACCGTCCTCCACACACTCCAGACCACCAACCCCCCCTGGCATGGCTTTCCATACCACCACCTACGTCACCGCGGAGCCAAATAAGTATAGCCCCCCCCCAGCAGTTGTGCGCCGGTCATGCCACATTCTATCCCCATACGGGGCCTGTTGAGGGAGGCTGTAAAGAACTCAGTGGCCGTGGTGAAACATGGTTCTACTGCCTGTGCACTCTGGTGTTGCTGCTGTTGTTGTTGTCGTCTGCTGGGGCGCACGCGTGGCTCATACATCAAGCGGCAGGGCCAAGTCGCGGGTGTTTATTGAGCGGGAAAACAAAGAGTTGAGTCGGTTGGAGTCATTATTTCTGGGGACGATTTTTCAAAACTGCACCGATACCTTTTTCCCTGCTTTTTGTTGGCAGGAGTGCAAGGCCTGGGTGGAGAAGGGCCAGATGGGTGATAAAATGCTACACATTGCAAATGGACAGATTTTTACTCTTTGTCGTTTAGGGAAAAGGAAAAATGCGCTTGTATGTTTGGAGTTTGGGGAAGTTACGTCCCATCGATGTCTGAATGCAGAAACCAGGAATATATGCCAATATTACTATTAAAAAAATATAATACTATTCTGATTACAAAATGAATATACACTGTATCTTGATCTTGCAATATTCAGCATTTATTTATTGTTCCTTTTATTAGTTATTTTTATTTTATTATTTATATTCTGTAATCATACGATAGGTGACATGCATTGTAACGTCTGGTTTGAATCACATGCACACATTCTGTCCAACCGTATAGATCACTAACTAAGGGCAGCGTTTGTTGCTGGATTATTTGCATTTTATTGCAACGTCCATCGATCAAAGAATTTCCATTTTTCACCCTTGCTTTCTCTTCCTCAGTCAATAAGAACCCTTGCACCTTAATAATGGCCTATTAAACAATGTGTTAAGTAGATTGATCTGTGAAAACACATACAATCACCTACAGCTACTAATGAGTCCCCATTTATCTAGGACACCGGGGAGAGCACAACTCTAGCTCTCTGTCTCTCTCTCTCTCTCTCTGTATCTCTCTCTCTCTCTCTCTCTCTCTCTCTCTCTCTCTCTCTCTCTCTCTCTCTCTCTCTCTCTCTCTCTCTGTTACGTTCTCTCTCTGCCTTTTTATTTTTACCCATTCATTCATCTCTCTCTCTGTCTTTTCCCTCTCGCTTTTGAGTTTGTACACATCTCAATCTCAAGTCCTTTCACGCTCTTCAGACGACCTCAGTCACCTCTCTTCCCCCGTCTCTACATATCTCTCTCTACCGCCTGCTCAATCTCTCCACCTCATCGAAAGCTGTCCTCCATCTTCCCATCTTCCCACATCATTCCCCGTCTCTCTCGCCCTCGTCCACTTCCTGTCTCCCTCGCTTCTCGACACTTTACACTAATGCCTCTTTCTCCGCGCTCTCCTTTTCCCGATCTCCCTCTCTCTGTATATATCTCTCTATATGTCCCTCTGCCACCCCCCCCTGCTAAAGGACACAGGTGACTGAGCCTATGACTGTCCCAGCGTCAGAGGATGATGCATCGGCCCGCTGCCCCAGATGACAAATCCAGCCGACACCGGGGCCAAGAGGAGACATATTGATTTTTCAATGATTAATAAGTGGAAAATAATTGTGTTTCATTAAGATGGATGGAGTTTCATTTAGTGCTGTCTCCTCATCTTCACTTCAGTGCCGGGCAGGCAATCAAATCTGCAGCCAAACCCTGGACCCTGTTAGCTCGCTATGGCAACAAGGCCGGCCAAGTGTGTGAGTGTGTGTGTGTTTGTGTGCGTGTGTGTGTGTGTGTGTGCGTGTGTGTGTGCGTGTGTGGGTGTGTGTGTGTGAGTGTGTGTGTGTGCATGTGTGTGTGTGTGTGTGTGTGTGTGCGTGTGTGCGTGTGTGCGTGTGTGTGTGCGTGTGTGTGTGTGTGTGTGTGTGTGTGTGTGTGTGTGTGTGTGTGTGTGTTCGTGTGTGCGTGTGTGTGTGCGTGTGTGTTCGTGTGTGTGTGTGCGTGTGCGTGTGTGCGTGTGTGTGTGAGTGTGTGTGCGTGTGTGTGTGCGTTGTATCACAGACGGCCGGCGTGATGGGAGAGCGATGCAAAGGGACGGCAGCCGGCGTCCCTTGTGGGGTGGGATGGTGATGGGGGGGGGTATAGGGGCATCACTAGCAGCCATGGAGCTACAGAGACTGCAGAGATCCTTCAGAGAGAGCGCAAGAACGCCAAAAGCCAGACGCTTCTAGCGTTCCTACAACACAGTGGACATGAACAGAGCGCCGCTCTATGCCGCCTTCGTCGAAGAATGCATACAGTTTGTATGTTCTCAAATTCGAAAGTCGATTACATTACAAAACTTTGGGATTCATTCACAGCACTTAAACACTATCGGACTTCAGCCTCAGTTATCGATGGCAATGTCTGGGGGGCAAAAAAAGGATATGTTTGAGGGATCATTCGGTGGTGGGGCGGAGAGATACACTGGCGGTTTCTCCGGGTGTTAGATTAAGACGTCAGAAGAGGAAGAGTGCGGTAGGGGGCTTGGGGGAGGGGGATAGTAGAATGAGCAGAAGAACCTTGGTTCTCTATCTCCGCATCCCCGTGAATCACTTTAATGTTCCCATAATGACATCCCCTCCACGTTTGTGTCATGGGCCATCAGCAGTCATAATTGTAAAGTGATTCATTGACTGATGTCGTCAACATCAACCTCCGTCAAAGGAAACTGATAGAGAGAGAGAGTGAGAGAGAGAGAGAGAGAGAGGAGAGAGAGAGAGAGAGAGAGAGAGAGAGAGAGTGAGAGAGATAGAGAGAGAGAGAGGGATGGAGAGAGAAACAGGGAGAATAGGTCCCTAATGAATGTATCAATAACCACTGACAGGTGAAAGAGTAGCAGGGACGAGATTTCAAATAAGCACTAACACGTCTCGTAGACACAGTCATTCATTTCTACTACATCACACTCAAGCCAAAGCAGGAGAGGAGGGTGTGTGTGTGGGGGGGGGGGGGGGGGGGGGGGAAGGGGTTAAACACTAACATAACTCAATGCTTTGGATGTGGTTCGATTGGTAACATTTTGAAAACTGGACAACATTAAATTATACCTAATCTTCCGTGCCATTCTAGGCATTTGTCTTTCTCTCTTGCCTACGTTTCTATTGGTTTACATATAAAATGGCCGCCACGTATTGCATTGCATTCACTCTCGATTAGCAGGGAAATTAAGTCGTAAAATTGAATGTAAAAAAGGAAAACTACAGCACTGCTCACGCCTCGACAATCAAAGAGCCATTCTGTATTTCCCACGTCAAGGTCCCCCGCAATAAACGAGAACCCCAAATGGGAGAGAGCCCATTTGTTGTGTTTGGGGGCTCAGTGCGACTGTTTGTGTGTTTGTCTTTGTGTCGGCGTATAATCACCTGCACACTTCACAGGGGAACTCCGGCGATACATCACCCAAATGAGGTCCAGCCGGGGCCATGATCCATCACCCAGTGTCTGGTCTAACAGCCAAGGTAATGAGAAAGGAACCTATGCAACATTGATGGCAAGGGCCCGGGCCTCCAACAACGCATGGACAATAGTATTGATGGCTGACCAGGGAGACTGACCACCGCTATTACCGTTTCAATAGAAGATGAAAAACGGAGGGAATTTGTGCCACAAAGGGATGTGCTTCGCGTTGTTTGTTGATCAAGTGTCACGTCATCCAAGCAGGGTGTGGAGTTTGTGAGTTGAAAATAAAAACAATCAAATTTTTTGCAAGTGCATGTGTCAATCTCCCTGGTAATGATCTTGAGTGTGTGTTAATGCGTCTGTATAGGTGCGCACCCCCCCCCCCCCCCCCAACACCCCCTGTCCATGTCCCACACCGCCCACATGGGTGTGCCTCAACACAACAGAGACAAAGATGGAGTGACATGAAGGGGGCCCTCATCATCCTCCCTCCTTACAGCCGTCATTGCCTCCCCCCTCCACTCCCCCGCAGTCTGGGGAATAAAAACCTGGCCGAAATGCAATTAAAGGGGCACTGTGGTCCTCCATTGTCACGTCACGCTGGGCCTGCCTCTCCCAGCCTGACGCATTAATAGGGCTTCAATTGCCCCGCGCCCGTCTCTTAATGGCTGATTTATTTCGTTTTAATACCCTTGTCAAGAGGTAAGGCCTCGCATGAGGGTCACATAATAGGGGGTACCAACCCCTACAACTTCTCCCCCCCCCCGCCCCCCCCCCCCCCCCCCCCCCCCCACCACTGCCAACAACCATCCCTGGAAATGCTCAGCTTTAAAGATCTCCACCTGATATGGGGTCACAGGTTCGCCAACGTCCTCCTGAATGACTTTACACTAATGAGCTTCAACCAGAAACACATCATGGACAAATCTGGTTATGGTATTTCGGTAGCATCTGTGCCAATCTTTCAATATAAGAATGAAGGTTTGATGCTGATTGACCCTTGTCTGTGAAACATATCAACAAGCTTACAAGCTAACATACTGGGCTGTATAATATATTCTGTAGTCAAGGACACGGAAATGTCATCGGCGTTGTTTTTCTTTTCGAAAGGCAATCGTATCTTTGTCTCTGCCTCCATTTCACTTCGCCTGGAATTGTGGGACAATGGCAATCGCTGTTCCCAAGAGGAACTCAATTGACTGGAACCTCTGTCATTTAACACACTATTAATTGACTAATGTGCATCACATTGCTACGCAGCATAGGTAGATGAAGACCATGGGGCCTTATCAGAGAGGATTATGGGAAATTAGCCGGGGCTCGGAACAAAGACAGAGATGGGCTTTTATTAGCTTCACAGCCAAACACAATCAAGTGTGGCGGAGGGGATGTTGCCTTTCTAGATTATTTGCGCAAAGACGATTATTCTAATCGCTTAAACCCGGGCATTATAAGACATCTGCTCCGTTAAGCTATATATTCCCATTTCCCCAGACAACTGTGTACAGACGAGACTTCATCAATATCATTACTCACCGTATTGTTCCACTCAAACAATGCGCGCGTGATTAATGAATAGGCAACAGAAACAGTCCAACCATAATTCTCCCAAATCAATTACTCATGGTGAGCGGGCCTTTTGCGTCTGCACAACCACCGTTGTGCGCTGCGTCATATTATTTCAATGGGATGCGTGCAGACAAACGTTACATACAGTGCAGTGTGTGGGTGCGATAATCAACGTTAATGCATAAAGTATTTACTGTACGCCACCCCACTCCGTTCCATTCACACGGACGCATTGCATTATTTAAGTACACAAGCATGTACCGTGCGATTCATCCCGCGACGATTGCTCGATGAATGCGCCCCGTGTAATTGCATCGTGTTCAGTCGCATGTGGCTTTTCTTGGATATCATACAATAAATTCCTGAAAAAAAGAAGAAATAAATATTGAGTGTACATCCTTTCTGACACCACGCTGTGGGTTGATGCTCGTTTGTACATGCTCCCCGCATTAGCAAAAGAGGCTTTGACGGCGAATATCAGTTTTGGCATGATCAACAAAGATGAGTTCATAACGTAATCCCTGGTGATTCGGAAAGTTCTCTAAATGTAAACAAACGCTGATCCGTGAGTCATTGGCATCCCCACACATCTTCTCTCCCAAACAAATAGACAAGGGAAACGTCAATAAAATCATTATTTCAATTATGTTCCTCAAGGGTGTCAAATGAGGTATATCCTGATTATGGCAGTGGGATCCATCCATCTGCGCTCGCTCTTCATTCTGGCCTAACGGCCCTAATTAGCTTTCTGTCTATAGACTAATCCTTCATTCATCAATCGATTGATTTCCCTGTCTTCATTACTACAAGGCGGAGATTGTGTCGCAGAGTGGAGAGCAGAGACGGCCGATGCAGTGCGAAAGGTTAAACGCGTTAAGAGTGGCAACTAGCGGCAGAAAAGGCATTGTTCTGGACAGGTTTATATATGAAGCTGTCATGGCCAGTTGTCCCTTTTGTGACCAACCGAGGGACATTTATAATTGCATGCAGCCGAGGCAGCAGACCCACATGGGGACTTAAACAGAGTTCATTCAATTGTTTTTGTTATTCTGTCGAAATTGAAAAAATAAAAACATAGTTTTGAAAAGGCTTTTTAGCTTTATATATTTCAATAATTTTGGAATCTATAATATATAAAAATATATATTGTTGCAGCTTCAATTCAAACTGAATCTGAAATATGAAATATTCACTTTGGATTTCATGCCAAATAACCGTCCACTTAGTCTAGCATTGGGCCCGTGGTTCCCAAGGGCCGGTGCAGGCACTGAGGCGCCGAGACCGGACCAACGCAACAGGAACAGGGGCTGGGCGGTGGCCATGTTTACTTGTATGCCCGCTCTACAAACCAATTTTCGCCAAACCCAGATTATTTTTTCCCTTCCATATTCCAAAATCTCGTCTGCGGTTCCCGACAACGCTCCACCCGATGCCGAGGCAGGACACAGAGACGCCGGTCACGGCTCGGCGCGGAGATTACTTTGGTCCTATTTAGAAAAACGTAAGTAAACCCCGGTGTATATCTCCTTTTTTCATGCAGGGGCCCTACATGAAAATAAACAGATGTACATTTGTTGTTTAGAACAGGCCACGAATGATGGATTGCAGAGGACAGATAGCGTTAATTATCGGAAAACCATTAACATTCCGACACTATCCATACCCTCGCAGACAGGCGCATGCATCGTACAGGGGGTTATGGGATTTAGGCTGCGGCATGTACTGTATATGGGAAACCATGCTGATTAGAATAAACGCTTGCCTAAATCCTGTCGCCTTGCCCTTAGGTATCTTTATTCTATATTTAGTTAATTCTGCTTTTCCCATATTCCCTATTCCTTTTCTCCCCCCCCCCCCCCCACCCCCACCCCCTCTCTACACCGAGGTGTATAGGAAATGGCAATGGCAAGCATTGTCTCAATTCTGACAGAGTCTGAATAGATAATCTCTGAGTGTGTTGGATTTTGTTCAATCTATTAACCATAATGGTGTATATTTAGTTCCTTTACCAACTACGCCTCAAGGGTTCTGTCACCCCTAACGCAACATATTGAAAATGGCAGCATGTGAAAAAAAAAAAAGATGCAATAGCATGTTATCGAGTTGCATATGAAATTTGAAAAGCATTTTGTTTACACATTTCGGAGACAAGACACGTTTTATTTGTAATTCTCTGCAATGAACTGCTTAAGCTTTTGTGACCGGTTTAACTGGGATCTTTGTCGTGTAGTGACGATGATAATTGGAAGACAGTACACACATGTTGCGGGCTGTTGCACTGTATAAGAAAAGACACAAATGCAATACCGAGTTTTTCCTGAAACTCACCCTTAGTTCAGTAGTCTCTTATACTGAGACAATTAAATTAAACCTCATTATTCATCTATCCAACAAACAATGTGTATTTATATATCTTCTTATATTTTGCAGTACTACAACTCTCTTGAGTCGTTGAATTATGGTGGACTATCGCAAACAAAAAATCCCATAAAGTATTCTGATGTACAAGCCCTATTTATTTTTTCAATCAATGCAGAACCTTTGATATTCCATCAAATGAAACAAGTCATGGTGTCCAAAGCTAAATTCAACATCATTTGGTGTCCTAGTAATAGGAAAGTGTTGCCACTTTTGAAGCATAAATCCCAATGAAACCACCGGGCAGTTTTGCATTTGATATAGGCCTCCCCACCAACATTCCCACATCATTTGTACCATTCGATTGTACCACTCTTCCACCAGCAATTGAATATTATCAAAGGTTGGTGAAATGTGTACCTGAAAAGAGGCCGGCTTAAACTGAGTACATTGGAACAAATTATATTCCTCAATAAAAATAATTACAAAAATGATATCTATAGTATACTATCAATAATTATATATACATATATAAAACAAAATATATATATTTTTAATAGGAATATATATAGAACTCAGGGCAGGAATATAAATATATGTAAATATATCAGGAACTGATAATGGACTTAATGGAATGGAATTAGTTGGAATTAGTAGGTTAGAGATTCAAAATCGTACTGCCATGTTTTTAGGTTATAATGTTATTCAACTCTATCTGCTACGAGTAAATGTTAAAGGGGTGAGATCATTTTTTCACCACAGCTTATCTTCAGAAATGGGTGTCAGTATTACTGTGTCTTGTCATTTTACTGAATAACAGCCGACTTTTCCAAAGGTTCCCTGACCCATTTTCATTAAACTGACGCATTTGTTGGTTTCATCACTTATCTTCAGCTTCTTATGATCTCTATTTTTGTAAATCAATGCTGATGACTTGACCGGAATATTAAACTGTGAGGCAGCAGCTAGTAGGAGGCATGAATAAAAGAATGGTTTGAACCAACTGAACTTTGTTTTTATTATTCTTATCATCTTTTAATTCATTAAAAAAAAAAAAAAATACAACGATGACTCCGAGCACCATCTGCCGATGCCTTTTCCGGGAGCACCATGATGATGCCAGTAATATCTAGACATCTTCCTTTTATTGAATATTTAATCCAAATTACGATGTGGGAACTTGAGAACAACAGTACATAAATATAAGCCATGTTTTTCCTGCCCCCAGTTTTACCTTTCTCCTAAAGCAAATACCAATTGACTTACCATATTAGTGGCAACTATTTACAGTAGAAAAGCTAGCTAATCAACATTCGCTCGTAGAGTTCAACTGTGATGCGGATCTGGGAGCAATTATGTCCGCTCGCACACAGAAAACACACACACACACACACACACACACACACACACACACACACACACACACACACACACACACACACACACACACACACACACACACACACACACACACACACACACACACACACACCCACTCACTCACACAAAAACACACACGCACAGAAACATAGACATATTTACAGCATGTGTGTGCACACATAAAGGTACATGCACAAACATACAAACTCACACACAAAGACACAGACAGACACACACACACACACACACACACACACACACACACACACACACACACACACACACACACACACACACACACACACACACACACAAACACGCACACACACTTACAGCCCCCCCCCCCCCCCCCCTTTACACACGCAAGCCCACGCAGTTAGGAACACATCAATTACAAAGGCTAGCGTTTTACATTTAATCTTCTTATTGGGACCTTGTTAATGTTAACCACTTCCTTCCCCTGGAGTTTATTTTGCTTTGGTGCTTGTGGCCCCCTTGCTCTCAGTGAGTGTTTGGCAGGTCAGCCCATCCATAACCACCACGACAGACCCAACGACAGATAGACAGGGAAGCACCATTGAACTAGAATAAGGCACCGACTGGGTTTCTAGAAGTATCTCAATATTTGAAAGGACAATTACGAATGTTATATTTATCAGTGAATTAATTAATTTAGTTACAAAATGCATTAAATTTTTTATCTTTAACGGTATCTTAATTACCATAATAACCCTAGTAAACCAAAAAAGTGATGACAATATTATTTGAAAAAGATACTAGTGGAGCACATGGATTTTTTCTGAATGGTAATATTAGCAGCAGTAAAACCTGCGCAAACATAATGTGATGTTGTGAACGATTAGGTTCCTGGAAAGCACCTAGCTCTGAGCACTTTCTTTTCGTAATGAGCCGGTGTATTCACACACACAAAAAAATATAAATACAGCTGTTGGCTGTGAAGCCGTGGTGTAAAATGTGTATGAGTTGCGTTTCGTATTGACCCCCAAGAAATCGACTGC
>NC_079434.1:13372677-13401466 GCF_026213295.1 Gadus chalcogrammus | reverse complement strand
TTTTTTTAAATACAGTCAAGGCTATGCCAAAGGGTTGGGGGGTGGGGGGGTGGGGGGGGGTGGGGTTGGTGCTGGGGGGGACTAATAAACATTGCCTTTATATCCACTGTGGGGCCCCGGTGAGCGAATTCCCCATCGCTGCCACAACTGGTCTCGGAGTGGCATGGCGACGGAGGATACTAACCTCATTAGGGCCTTATTTGTTCTGTCTCAAGCACGTTAACCAACGGTGACTTTATGGAAATCGTTCTCAAAACAGTAGATCAGAGACTGTATCGGACCCCATGGCCCATTAGCTCGTAGTTTTCAATCTAAAGGCTATTAATGGTGACAGATGTAATGGATGTCGCTGTATATGGAACCCTGCCAGGACTGTACGTTCTAATATTTTAAATAATGGTTGGTTTTGAATATGATAAAGCGACGCATTCGGCCACAGCATAGCCAGACCTTAGCCCGTGTTTGATGAAATTCATCCGGGCCATTGTTCTCTCTGTCTAATGTATTCAAAAGGGTTTCTGTTCTGTCGCAGCACCGGGCCAATGCTGGCATCCACATGGTTCGAGTGCACCAGGTTGTGCGCAGCATGGAGAAAATGAAGTATCCGAAACCCTTGCTGATAGTTTTGGTTCCCACTGTTCCTGATTTTACCAGCACTATAACCGGTCTTGGCAACCCACGAGCCCCTCGTACAAATTAGCCAGCATCAGTGGGGTGCAGGTTCACTGCTCCATGGCAGTCACGGATACAGACACTCTCTCTCTCCCACACTGTTTCTCCCTCTCCATTTTTTTTTTTGTACTCGTATCAAAGGCCTTTGAAGGCGATTGTTTGGACATCCTGACAAATGTCTTCAATTGAATAATTTCATGGGATTCTTTTTCTTGTCAAACCATTTCTTTTTTTCTTGTCTGTAATATGTATCCGTCTCTCTCTCTCTCTCTCTCTCTCTCTCTCTCTCTCTCTCTCTCTCTCTCTCTCTCTCTCTCTCTCTCTCTCTCTCTCTCTCTCTCTCTCTCTCTCTCTCTCTCTCTCTCTCTCTCTCTCTCTCTCTCTCTCTCTCTCTCTCTCTCTCTCTCTCTCTCTCTCTCTCTCTCTCTCTCTCTCTCCACTGCTCTTCCCCCTCGGAGCAGGGTGATTGCTTGCAGCTGGGGCGCATTGAGAACATTTTAATATTATGCAGAAGATTAGAGCAAACTAACTACATTATTCTCCAATTACGCTCATTTCATCCAACTGATGTCTTTATATCCTTACCCTCGCCACGATTAGCCTAATGTGAAAATGGAAGGGGGGAATGCGCTTAGGACTGTACCAATTGTTCCTCGGCTGCCTATTATTTCACAGCACCATTAAAAGGGGAGGTGTCTTTCATAGTGACTGTAAATAAAACGATTAGGGGGAAGACCCAGCCGGGTGCGGCGGAAGATTTGCTTTGCCGGGATCTGCTTATCAACATTCACGGAAGGTTTTTGTAAAGGATTGCAAACGCCTACCACAGACGAGGAGCTCTCCATCCCTCCCCCGACCTCTTCAATGAAGTGGAATTACGGCGGCAAATCGCACATGTCGATGGATAAATAATTCAATTACCGTCCCCCTCAAAACACATGTGCGTTCTACCTCGACGACGCAAATTCTAATCACTCCGCCTCGCACGCCAGTAAGCTGGCTTAAAGTGTCTCCTAGCATGTCAGATGTATTAAGCTGTTCAGACTGTTTTTGCCGAATTAGCTTGAATCCTCCTCACACGGGGCTACAAAATTGAATATTTATGGCGGTGGGAAAGTAAAGCAGTCCCCCTTACTCTTTTAACTTCTCAATGAAATAGTTTTGTTCTACAAAACACTAAAAATATTAATTAGAGTTTTGTAGAACTTAATAAGAATTCATAATAATATTATTAATGGTAGTAGTTATAGTAATGTTCCTGTAACTATTCAGCATTAATCTACAAAAATTGGGTCAGGTACATCTTAAGATAAAAGTTGAATACTTAATGACTTCATTTCTGTTTGGCGGCGATGTTAGTGGAAAATGAAAAAAAAATATGTGTGATAGTCTGTGAAAGTGGACGTGTAATGCGGTTACTTATAATTAAGGCCCTAACATCTTTACAATTAATATCCTGGCAGTTACACAGATTACTGAGTTGCTACGATGGATCAGAGGTGTGAGCGCCGACGACTATGTACGACAAAAACACAGAAAATGAATAACATGAACTTGTTATTATTACATCAACTCATGACATGCTGGGCTCCGCACTAAGCATTGCTCTTACATTACATTGAAACCCCTTTGGGCTAAACCAAGGCGCATGTTCTACAAGAGCGCCTTGTATTTCTCATTCACTCACTCACTCTCTCTAGTTCCTTCTTAGTCCTCTCTCTCTCTCTCTCTCTCTCTTGCGTCCCCCTCTGTCTCTCTATCCCCTGGTTTTGCAGACTGACTCCTCTTTTGTGTTGATCTCAGTGTTGATTTCAGTTGTGTGGCGGTTGTCTCGTTGCTTGCAGCATGTTTATCCACGCTGGCATTCCTCTCATCCAGCCAACACAAGAGGGGACCCCCGAGGCCGCTCGTGTCCCTGTCTCCTCTTCTCCCCCGACACCACCCCCCCCCCCCCCCCCAGCGACCCCAGAGATGGGCTGGTCCAACATCCTATCCTTAACCCAAAGCGATTAGTGTTCAGCATAGGCCTGTGACGGATGAGCGCACGACACATGCATGCACATATACATGCATGCACACACACATCCATGCAAAGAAACACACATGGACATGATGTATGGACACAGCAAGACGTTTGTGCACGCAAACACACACAAGCATACATTTTCACACACAAATGGTGCACCCAAACACACATACACAAGCAGATACACACAAACACTCATGCACAAACACACATACACTCACACAGGCACACGCATACGCACACACACACGCACACACACATGCTACTCAACAACAACCATACCAAATACCAGCTCCTGTATCACATTGCAGTAAATCTGGTTAAGGAGCTCTATAGGGACAGGGGAAAGAGTAGATACAGTTACCAGGTCTGGAATGGTTTGACCTAAGTTGTGTTATTACTCACCAATGCCATTGTCTGATGAGCGGTTTCAATATGACAGATCCCCAATGCCCTCAAGTGCTTCAATATCACTTGTTTATTACATTTCTTCAGTTGGACAACCGGGTGGGGAAGACCCCGTCTTCAAATAACATGTAACTGATGACCCACACACAGATACACACCCATATAGATGCATAATTCCCCGACATGTCTGTGTATTCTCACAAAATGCTACTTTATTCCTTATTAATCCTAATCTGGACAAATCAGTGCAGCATGTAGCCCAATCACAGAAAAGTGTTTACTTGTCTGAAGATATTTTGTTCTATTCTACGCACTATACGTACGTGTGTGGATAAGACACAGAGTAGTATGTATGCAGATCATTTCGTCTCAATGTGTGTGTGTGTGTGTGTGTGTGTGTGTGTGTGTGTGTGTGTGTGTGTGTGTGTGTGTGTGTGTGTGTGTGTGTGTGTGTGTGTGTGTGTGTGTGTGTGTGTGTGTGTGTGTGTGTGTTTGTGTAGAGCTCAGGTCGCGTTTCACCTTAAGGAAGATGGGCTCCATAAAGGTTTGACAGATCACAGAGTTGTTTACGAGAAGTAAAACTACTCTGACCTCAATTCCCATCGGAGCCCAAGCTAACTCTGACGCTTTGACCTTTGGTAAATGAATGTGATCAAACCCGAGCACTTCAGGTAATTACGCCGCAAACATGCTCTGACAGGGCCTATCTGGACTGAATTACTTAGCGTATGTCAGGGGCAAAACATCGCCGCTTAGACGGTCACATGTACTGCTATCCTCCGTGAGGGGAGAGTTGGGAGAATACGATTTCATTGTAGCATGGCACCGGTCGGTCAGTCATGACAAACACATGCATGGGAATGGAAGCATGTTGCTGTTTTTTACCCATGTTCACAGGTCATTGAAGCATGTGCGAAAGACATTGAGTAATAAAAAGAAAAAATTAATAACAAGTTCAAGTAGGAACAAAGGACTTAAAGCAAAAATAAATGGAATAATAATAAAATAGAAACGAAGAAGAAGAAACAAATAAACTAAGGAATCCAAATCAGAAACGGCAGCTAGGAATAAAAATGGAAAGGAAAAAGATGACGATTCTAAGAATGAACAAAGGAACGTTAAACCTAACCAAAACAGAAACAAAAATAACCAATAGATAAAAGAACCAGTGTGAAAAAAACCCTGAAAAGGCGATACCGCTTTGAAACACTTATGTTTTTTTATGTTTTTATCCCATCAGGGGATAAAAATGGACATCATCTTGCCATTCTCCATTAAAAGCAGCGCAGGTGTCTCAGAGCCCTCAGTCACAGCCGGATCCACGAGGTCGGACATCGGGCGAGGGGGGGGGGTGGGGGGGGACTTCGAAGGCCGTGTCACGGAACAGGAAGCATCACAGTGTCTGCTCACAGAGCAAGAGGCGGCTGGGCGGATGGGGTTTTAAAACAGCTCATCGCTCCTTCAACGAGGTGGTCGCCTGGCTCCGTGCCTCCAGGGCCAGCCAGGGACTGACCAGAAACAACAGGCAGCGTCTGATGATAAGAGGTCACCTGCAAGGAATGCTCTCTGTCTCTCTCGCTCTCTCTCTCTCGCTCTTTCTCTCTCGCTCTCTCTCTCAGTGTCTCTCTCTCTCTCAGTGTCTCTCTCTCTCAGTGTCTCTCTCTCAGTGTCTCTCTCTCAGTCTCTCAGTGTCTCTCTCTCTCTCTCTCTCTCTCTCTTTCTTCTGCTCACCGTCCAGGTAGTCCCGCGATGTGCATCTATCTTACAGACATGAGCCTATAGGGTAGCTGTATGACCTGCCCGTCGTACAGTCGCTGTTAGCTTTACAAGTATGCTTGTAAAGCTAACAGCGACTGTATCGCTGTTATCATGTATAGTTTACAAGTATGCTTGTCGCAACCTCTGGAGT
This sequence comes from Gadus chalcogrammus, assembly GCF_026213295.1. NCBI lineage: Eukaryota > Metazoa > Chordata > Actinopteri > Gadiformes > Gadidae > Gadus > Gadus chalcogrammus. The sequence continues at coordinate 13,396,451 of NC_079434.1, read as the reverse complement.
TCACATGTTTTTCTTATTCTATTTATTTGCTTCTTTTATGTCACATGCTGCTCACCGTATGTGTTTCGGGTCGTAGCTATTCTTTTTAGTTCCACCATTTAGAATGTCTTGAATCTTTATTTAATTTTATTACATGAATTTTTATGCATGGACATTTGCCTTTAAAACTATCTGCAACTTATGTTAGGTGTGTTGATTATTCTTTTTATTTCTTCCATTTTGAGTTAATTAAATTGGTTTGATGTCTATAGACAATATATTTAAAAAGATTCTAACCATTTTCCGGAATACGATAAATCAAACTTAATCAAATCCAATCTGAAACGGTTCAACATTGGCATTCCAAGAGACTTCTTTCTGAATGACAACCTAAGCACTTCCTAAAGGAAAACTATGTTCTGTGCGTGTTTCTGCTGGCTACACTGTATTTATAGTGGAAACCAAGACTCACCCGGTTGTCTGATCCTCCCCTTTTCCACCTTTGCCCTATCTCCTCATCTTGTCTCCACCTATCTTTTGTTCTCCTCTCCTTCCCTCTGTCGACCTCCCCCTCCTCTCCCCCCTTCCTCTCCTCTCCTCTCCTCTCCTCTCCTCTCCTCTCCTCTCCTCTCCTCTCCTCTCCATGTCTCCCCTCTCCTCCCCTCCTCCCCTCTCCCTTGTTCCCCTTCCTCTCACCTGTCCCACACTCTCCTAGTCCACCTCCTCCTCCTCTCCCCTCCTCTTCCCTGCTCTCCTGTTGTTGCTCTTTTTCACCTCCTCCTCCACCGCTCCATACCTTTGCGATGCACACTTCTCTCCCCTCGTTAAAACAAGTTAAAAACAGATCATATTTCCACAGGTGGCTGTGGGAACTCGCGCTGGAATGTTGGGGTGGCATAAATCTCTGTAATTGCACGGTATCGATCAGATAAGTAATGCCATAACTGCTGTGTGACACACCCTCTTCTTTTTCACTCCAAACCGTTTGTCATGCTTTTATCTGACAAGGTGTGTGTGTGTGTGTGGGTGTGGGTGTGGGTTTGTGGGTGTGTGTGTGTAGGGGACAACAGTTAATCGCTACTATACGCACACGTATACGCATGTGGATTTGCATACACACATGCACGCAGACACACACACACACACACACACACACACACACACACACACACACACACACACACACACACACACACACACACACACACACACACACACACACACACAGGGGCACACCCCTGGGTTCACGCATATATGCCCACACACACACACACACACACACACACACACACATACACACACACACACACACACACACACACACACACACACACACACACACACACACACACACACACACACACACAAAGGCCTATTGATTGATTTATGTCATGCAGGCACATTAATGACAAAGGTGAGTTCATGTCTTATACCACTTATATTTGATTGATGAGATCAACACTTAGCAACGCGACCAAGCCGGCACAAACCTTGAAATTGTGCAGCAGTTGGATATCATCCAGTGGAACAATCTAAAGCCAAAGAGATTTCTCTACAATCCATACTGACTTCAGCATCACTGTGCTTCACTGTCTACACATTAGCTGGAGAGACTTAGATCTAAATTCAACCAAATTGAGGGATCTTCACATTCTGTGGCTGCCTGTCTGCCTAGCCTGTGTTCCAGTGTTTACATCCAGGGGGTGCAGTATGTAAACTACATTAAGGGTCTCTGTAAGATTTCTACTGCACCTCCAGCCTGGCATCTCTTGAAGACATTATGTCTGGAAGTGGAGGCCTCCTCAACTTCTTTAAAATGTTACAGGACGAAACTAAATCAACGGTTTTAGGTTCTGGCTGTTGGCGCCACTCCTGGCATACCTCCACTTAGTACTAGTAGTCGTAGCACTAGTGTATGGTTCTATAGTATAGCTGCACTAGTAGTAGCATAAAAGTAAAGGAAGGCATGAAGTAGTCTTTACATGGGAAAAGGTTCTGGTAATCGACAGAGACACAGAAGGGAAAAAAAGAGGGCACTTTTAGGCCAGCGATTAAAACATATTTTCCGCCAAATATAAGCTCAACACTCACACTGTCAAGTAGGTCTACACATAATCCACCTGTGTCTGTACACCTGGATGTGCATTAGCGTGTGTTCGTGTGCGTGCATGTGTGTGTGTGTGCGCGCTTGTGTGTGTGAGATCTCTGAACTCTGATACCTTGGGGGGGGGGGGGGGGGGGGGGAAATGTGACATCACCAGCTGCGGATCCATCTCTCCCCTCAGGGCAATGGGGAGAAGAGCAGGAAAGAAGGGGAGGGGAGGGGGAGGAGCAGGGAAAGAGATAGGTGGGGGGGGGGGGGGGGGGGACATGAGAGGAGGGGAGAGGGAGGTGGGGTCGGAGGGGTGGAGGGAATGGGGTTATAGGTCTTCTCCTCAGCCAGGTGTGCTTTTCTTACACACACACACACACACACACACACACACACACACACACACACACACACACACACACACACAGCCTTGTGAACGCACACACTCTTACACACACAAATACACTAAAACACACACTTGCGTGCACACACAAACACACACACACGCAAGCACACACACACACACACACACACACACACACACACACACACACACACACACACACACACACACACACACACTTGCGCACGCACACACACACACCCTTGTGAATGTGCACACACACACACAATCACACACACACAAGTGCACACACACATACAGGCACAAGCACAGAGACATACACACAAGCATGTCAACACACAAACATTCACTCATCCTTCCACAAGCACAAGCACACCCTTTGCACACACAAATGCACATGTATGACCAGGCAGACACACACACACACACACACACACACACACACACACACACACACACACACACACACACACACACACACACACACACACACACACACACACACACACACACACACACACACACACACAAACACACACACCCACCCACACTCACACACTCACTCACTCACCCCTTCAACTCACATATCCCCCTTTAATGGAGTCTGCGGTGAGGTGAAAAATGACATGAGCAGAGATGGGAGCCGGAATGATAGGGAGCTGCTGCGGCTGCTCTGAACCGTTCCCACACGTCTAACCATGTTGAGGTGAACAGGCACTTTCATATAGGCCACAGGGCTGCAAGCACCTGCACAGCTCCACAAACAGTGCTCCATAAGTGCCTTAATGTAACACGCAGGTAACCCAAGCCGAAGGAGTCCAAGGAGGCAAGCTAACACACAGGCAACTTAACAATTGATTTACAGTACTAGCAAATAGAATCCTGCCGTTCACTTCATATGGACATATGTGCAAAATGTTATTGATATACTTTATTTTTCATAAAGATGCTGAGGACTAAGTTAGAATCATAAATCCTGAACGTTGGTATTTGACGTAGAAACCGTCTTCCCCGGTATCAATAAGGTAGTCTGAATACAAATTCCTATTTTCCACTCACGTAGCAGTTAGGTGCAAATGAATACCCGATGATGTGAAATGGTCAACAAACCCTCAGCTCAACCGCATCTATCACGACCTACCGAAGAATCTTTTGTTGGAAACCTAATAAGGAACCATTTTTATTATTTTCTCTCCGTCTTGCGGCTCAGTCTCTTTGCTGAACAGTGCTTGTGAAAATAAATCAGAAGCAGAGAGAGTGTTTGTGTGTGTGTGTGTGTGTGTGTGTGTGTGTGTGTGTGTGTGTGTGTGTGTGTGTGTGTGTGTGTGTGTGTGTGTGTGTGTGTGTGTGTGTGTGTGTGTGTGTGTGTGTGTGTGTGTGTGCGTGCGTGCGTGTGTTTGTGTATGTGTGTGTGTGCGTGCGTGTGTGTGCGTGGCCCCCAGCTCGTACTAATGAAACGTCTCCATACTGTACCGTACGGAGGCCCAACCACACAGGGTCAGCATGTCAAAACGTCCCTGCCACTAATTACTGTCCACCAGCGCCTATAAGCTACTAAAGATTATCTGAGGATACACAAGATTATCCCCGGATGCCAACTCTTCAGGGGAAACATAAATATTCATCCTTCTTCTTTCCATCTCGTTCTGCCTGCTGGCCTGACTGTGGGACCATGGCTTCTCCCCCACATGGTGTCCATTAGGGTTAAGTAAGAAAATGATCATCGTTCTCTTTGAATGGGGGGGGGGGGGGGGGGTACGACGACCACCAGAGAGGATTTTGTTGTGTATTTTAACACTAGAACTGTTTCCTTTTAAGTGTTTTATGGCGGTTGTGATTTCCTTTTTTGGTTATTGTTATTATTATCTTCAAGACAGATCGTATTCTGTTCAAAAACATGGAGGGACTTTTTTCGGGGGGTCTGTGTCGACGGACACACAACAGCTTTGATCTGACGATTCTTTGTTTTGAATGCCTCACAGGCTGGCCGTCTTTGTGGCTTCATGATAAAGAAAAGCCGATCAATTCAACCCACGAAAATAATCAATACCATTGATTGATAATGACAGGCTACCCATGGTGACTCTTTTATAAAATATGTGCTTTTGTTGCCGTTGAAAGCCGTGTCATCCTAAACCTACGTTGATTGGGTTTAGTTTATTTGACGTGGTTCTAAGAGTCAGTGGTCATGGGTACATAGCTGAGAGCTTTTGTCTTTTGGTGACCAAATGGTGGGCTGCTTCACAGACAAACCTCAGCCTGATGAAGGAAAGATGTTTAGTGGATCTTGGAGGCATTTAAGGGTCAGAAGAAGCTACACTCAGGGATATATATTCTGGAATTTTGCGTCATCTTTGTGTTTAATGTACACATTCAATACAACGTAAAGTACATTTTTGTTTCATACAAAATGCAAATTTAGGGTTGCCTACAATACGTATTCATATCATCTTTATATTTTGCTATTTTCTGTGGTTAATAGCTGGTGTTTCTTCTCTCAATAAGGAATTGACAAATAAATGCCAAAAATTGTACTTCGAATTGGACTAATTGATTTATAAAGGTCTAAAGCTCATTGTAGATTTTGCATTAGAGACAGGTTGTATATCTGCCCTCAAGCCTAGTTATCGACTAAATGTACTAAGGAGATGCTGAGCCAAAAATAAATACATGGAGCCCATTTAACTAACCGAGCAATCATCATTGCAAATCATTTTCCCAGTCAATTTTTTTGCACAGCTCCATTGAACAATGTTTTATCTTGTTCCTCTCATGATCGATACCGAGTTAAGGGTGAAGCAACCTGCTGCCCTCTGGCAACCAATCGGGTGACATTACAAATCTCAGCGTGAGCTCATCAGCAAAACATCCCGCCGAGAAAAATGAACAAGACAGGCACCTTCCTGCCTTCTCTACGAACAAAAGGGGGGGGGGGGCATCTATGGTTACATTTACTTGGTTACGGAAACATGAAACAGTGTTTTTGGTTGAGCACTTTCGGCCCGGTCTCCCCAAGTTTCCCTTCACGTCAGTGATCTGTCCTCGGCGACCATGCTAGGTGATTTCTACGAGTCTGTTTGAAAGAGCAAAAATTGGCATCGCGCTACAGTACGAGAAGTCTCTGGAGGTTTGTAACACGCATACCCACGATGCATCGCTGCGTCAACAATACAGGTGAGGTTGGGTTACGGAGGATATTAATGACCAGTCAATGGCCTCTGCGCTTGTGTTCGAGGAATTCCCCCTATTTTCGGGGAGCTATTGTTAAAGTGTAAATACTTAAGACAACATGCAGTATCACATTTTAGACACAGTAACTCTAGGTTTGGATATAGAGACTGTGAAACAGGAGCTATACCATAATATATCAGATACCATAATGATGCCTTCATATCTCCAATATATTATGACACATTTCAATGTTTCATAATCTGTTTATGTTAAAATATATATAAACATATACTGTTCCTATTTCCATCTTTAAAAAGGAAGTTCACCATAAAGCTGAAGAACCATGAATTGTATCATCAATGTTACACCAATATAACATTGAATATGTCTGTTTTATTATTTTTTGTGGAGGTCCAAATGCACACACTAAACTAGCTCTGTATCCAAGCTATCAACCAGCAGACAGGAACCACCACCGCTTGGCCCACACACTTCCTGTCACCCGTCCCTAACAACCCCTCCTCCCGGTGTCTGTCTGAACGCCCCTATACTTAGAGGCAGACGTACCCACAGAGGCCTACAGAGGAAGGGGACGGGCAAATCCCTGCACCCACCCCTGAACCCCCACAAGGACCCTAATCACTGAGGCAAGGGGGTCATCCATCAAGACCGGGGGGCTCAACGGGGACATTAGGGGAGGAGACGGCAGAGTGAGCACAAACAACATGAGGCAGGGGGAGGAAGGGAGAGAGAGAGAAAGAGAGAAATATAAATAGATGGATAGAAAGAGAGTGAGGGAGGGAGGGGAGAGAGAGATAGAGAGACATAGATAAATATAAAAAAGAAAGGGCAAAAGAAGGGCCGGGAGAGAGAGAGAGAGAGAGAGAGAGAGAGAGAGAGAGAGAGAGAGAGAGAGAGAGAGAGAGAGAGAGAGAGAGAGATGGAGAGAGAGATGGAGAGAGAGAGAGAGAGAGAGAGAGAGAGAGAGAGATGGAGAGAGAGAGAGAGAGAGAGAGAGAGAGAGAGAGAGAGAGAGAGAGAGAGAGAGAGAGAGAGAAGGCAGGGCAGGAGGAGACGGGAGGCGGGGTTCTCTAGTCTGTTGTTTACGGTCCGTGTCGTTGTCATTGTGTGCGGGACGCAGGGGAGGGGTAAGAGCAGTTGTTTTACTGGTGGTGATGGTGTTGATGGTGGTGTTGATGGTGTGGTGGGGGTGGTGGTGGTGGTGGTGGGGCGGGTCCCCTGGACATCGGGGGCTGGCGAGCCCCGCTGTCGGCCTCTGCGACGGAGCATATGTCACCGGTCTACCGCGAACCAGAGCGCGCCACCGCCGGGCCCGCACATCATTAGTACCATCTGTGACACTGCCCATGAGGCCCCGGTGCGCACGCACACACACACACACACACACACACGCACGCACACACACACACACACACACACCAAGGATGTGGTTGTTGTGGTTGTTGTGGTTGTTGTTGGTTGTTGTCTTTGTTTTTTTTTGGGACTGCAGCTGGATAATCAGAGAGGATGTGTGTGTGTATCTATGTGTGTGAGTGGGTGTGTGTGTGTGTGTGTGCGTGTGCGTGTGTGCGTGTGTGCGTGCGTGCGTGAAGTGTTTATCTGTGTATGTTTGGGTGGGTAGGGTCGGGTGGTGCTTGTGTATCTTTGTGTGTGTGTTTGTGTGTGTGGGGTGGGTTACTTTTGCGTGTGTGCGTGAGGGGGGGGGGGGGGGGGGGGGGGGGGGTGCTTGTGTCTGAGTGTGTGCATGTGTGTGTGCATGTGTGTGTGTACGTGTGTGTGTACGTGTGTGTGTACAGGAAGGCCCGCTGTCACCTTGCATACTCGGGGTCCATTGATCAACTCGTTCCCATATTAACAGCAAAGTCAAAGAATTAAGTCTTAACACACACCTCAACGTGTGTGTGTGGGGGAGCGCGTGCGTGTGCATGTGCACGGTCCCTTTTCATCACATGACGTGCGCCTGTGCCCTTCCACATGCGTGCATACCAGCGAGTGGCTAGGACCCCGCCAGTATGGGAATGATTACAGCCCTCATTGGGGGGGGGGGCGTATGTGTGTTTGTGTACATGAGTGTGTGTGTTTGTGTACATGTGTGCGGTGGCGGCCGCGGCGGTGGTGGTGGTGGTACCAGGGCTCCGAGGTTCACTCGCCTCATGGCCGTGTCGGGGTCCAGAAAGAGGAAATGCTGGAGTAATAAGAACAGGAAGGGTAAATGGTCTATCAAACACACCCCTCTCTGACCTCCCCTGAGCCCCGGCCAGCCAGGATGAAAGATCCCGCCACTTTCTTCTCCTTTAATGGTTTCCTCGGTAATCAGCGCAGCGGAAGTGCTCCAGTCCAGGGTGATTAGCCCGGGCTAGGGTTCCTTAATCGCCCCGGCCCGGTTCTCAGGCTTTGAAAAAAGAAAAGAGAGTAAGGAGAGAGAGAGAGAGAGAGAGAGAGAGAGAGAGAGAGAGAGAGAGAGAGAGAGAGAGAGAGAGAGAGAGAGAGAGAGAGAGAGAGAGACAGTGACAGAGAGACACAGAGAGTGACACAGAGAGTGAGAGAGAGAGAGAGAGAGAGAGAGAGAGAGAGAGAGAGAGAGAGAGAGAGAGAGAGAGAGAGAGAGAGAGAGGAAGAAGGGGTTGGAAGAGGAGGAGATGAAGCTATGGTGATAACTGGGGGGCTGTGTGTGTTTGAAGAGTGAAGAGAGAGAGGAGAGGGAGAGAGATGTTTGGTGGATGGGATGGGTTGTTTCCTCCCTGGTAGTACTGATGCTGCCCAGGTACCTGAAAGCTGCAGCACCAGGCACAGTGCACTACAGAGCGAGAAAACATTGAGGAGGGCGGGAGGCTGAGGAAAAGCGGAAAATAAATAGCGAGAAGACGAAAATAAATACTATGAAGAAGGTATGAAAAAAAAAAAAAGGAAAGAAAGCAATAAAGACAAAAATAGAAAAAGATAAGAAGGAAGAAATGAATGAGTGAAATGAAGAAATGTGCATAATGGATGCATGTTGGCGGTAGTGGAAGGTCAGGTTTAATTGGAAGAGATCACACAGAGTGCATTTAGGCCCTAACGTCAACAGCGAAGGCACTTAATCACTGCATAAAACACACACACACACACACACACACACACACACACACACACACACACACACACACACACACACACACACACACACACACACACACACACACGCACACACACACACACACACACACACACACACACACACACACACACACACACACACACACACACACACACACACAGGCGTTCACAAGGTCCCTGCTAATCTTCCTGGTGCAGACTCTCCGCAGACAGCGGTGACTCACAGTGGAGGTTCGAGCGCTCGGAAGTTGGAAACAACTGGGATGGATTTGAGGCGCGTTTGCCCAGGATGTTCCGTGTTTGCACGTCTTTCCTCAATCAGCCAACATGATTTTCAATTAGTCAACAGCCTTTCACGTTCTCCAGCTCTGTTGAGGCGGTTCAGGGATTTGTTTTTCACCACTGGGATTTGCCGGTGGCTTCCCATTCAGCCATTTAACTAGACGCCATAAGTCAGGAATAAACCCCACCAAAAGGCTAAGGCGCTCCTAGGCCTTATAAGTGCTGTAAATTCATATTGACGGTGCGTTCTATAATTTTGCCTTGAAATGGGATACATCATTCGGGATGTTTCCGTCTATGCCGAAGCCTTTTAATGATAACTCAAAAAACATGTTGAAGCGAACCCATTCTGGTTCTCAGCGCTGATATAGGATACAGTGGTCTCCAAAGAGAGAATGGCCGTTCCTGACAATAAGTATAAAATCCCCCATGCTTTTGGAACGTGGGGGCCTAACGGTATGATGGCAGTGACCTGACACCCACTGAGTGATGACTTAGCGATGACTTAGGGGGCAGGAATTAAAAGAGGCGATGCCATGCGACTGGATCGTTTTCAGAGGGAGGGGGGGGGTTTCACTCCCGCGAGCAACACTCTCCTATCTTCCTCGGTTCTCCTTTCGCTCAGCTCCCCCCTCCCTCCCCCTCGACCGACCGCTGTCCACAATGACAGTGTACAGTGGCAACATTCTTTGGCGCATTCCAAAACAACAAACACCCGGGCCTCTTGTGTCACCGGGCGGGGGATGACTTTCCTTCAGGAATTCCCCCTCCCTGACTCATGGCGGTTCATTATTTCCCACCCAGTCAAACCTGATCTATGACCCTGCACGGGGCATTGTCTCCAAAGTATTTTTGCGCCGGTCGCGTTACAGTCGTTACTCTTCCAGAAACGGCTGGTGTAATGTGAACATGCATGCGAACAGGTATCCAGTGTGTCCACTTATCCGGGCCACAATGGGTGACCCCCACCTGGGCTATTGTCTTTTGGATGCCAGTGAGATTTGAAGTTTCACCGTGGCTCCTCTCGGCTTTCACTTCATTTAAAAAGTCCCTGGTGTCAATGCTGCTGGCTCGCACACTCCCGCTGTGTCTCGTTTACACACACACACACACATGCACAAACAGACACACACACAAACACACACCCACACACACAGATGCAAGCATGTGCACGTGGACACACTCATATCCACACAGACACACCCACATCTCGCCTTGCGCACAAACATACACACACATGCACGCACATGCACTCACAAACACGCATGCTCATTAACACACACAGATACACATACATTACACACACGCATACACATCTGTCAGCCCTGCCATATAAAGTCATTAACATGGAAATATGCCCACACACACACAAATATACTCAGAATGGTGTTGAGGCTTCTTAAGGGTGGGGCGGAGGTGGTGGTGGTGGTGGTGGTGGTGAGGGGCGGGTTTACGAGTGTGATTTCACCCCCCCTCCTCTACCATTACCACCAGCTTCGCGGCCCCAGGGCCCGGCAGGTGTGTCCCTAAACACATTACTCTCATACCTGCACACACACACCTCTCACTCTTGACCCCAGCCCCACCCCACCACTCCCAACACCCATCACCCATCAGCCACCCACCACCAACCTCTCCCCTCTTCCAGCAACCATTGCTGGGAGTATTTAACTAGCAGAACCCTCCCCCCCCCCCCCACACACACACACACACACACACACACACCCGAAGAAATTGCTAAACTCCTTATTTGAACATGTCACCCTAAATCATCTCCTATACGGTGTCAGGCTTAATGTTCTGGAGAAACCGTCGGAGATGCCCTCTAGCCGACAGGTGGGCAGGTGATATAGACTCAGGTGATGAGTGTCAGGAGTGGTTAGAGAAACGAATATAGCAATTAAAGCGCTCAGGCTGTTTTTTTCGTTCGGTGCAAAGCGCAATGCTTTCACGTATTGGTTTTCACACAGCGTTCCCAGGACTCTGCGAGTTTTCCCAAAGTCCTCCTAGACACGGTGAGCGAGTGTAAACTTTTTTCCAGCTTCGGAAGTGATACTTTGAAGGAAAAAGGAAAGAAAGCAATAATGGAGAAGGAAAAGCCCCCCACCCCCCCCCCCCCCTGAAAGTTGGGAGTACCGGACAATGGGGGTGAAATCTGAAGTTTACTTGAGGACGACGTCGATGGAGGGATGGAGCCGTCGCGAAATAACGGACAAAAAGGGACGTATAGGAACGAAAGTGATTGAGGACAAAAGGTGACAAAGAGAGACTGACAGATAGGGGGAGCGGGCGAGAGGGAGACACACATTCTCAGTGTCCCAGAGTCTCCAGCGATGACACTGATCCTTCTTTTCAGTTGAAGACCCTGGAGCTACGGTGTTTCAAGTAGCGGGTATAAATCACCAGTTATATTATGTCACCCACTCAGTGGCATTACCACAATGAAGAGAGAAGACTTTTTCTTATTTTATCCGCAGAACATAGTGTATTCACCACTGCACAAATGAATACCCATGTGACTGACCTTGAACGGGACTTTTGATAAATACATTTTATTTCATGGAATCCATGATCATTATCCATAAAAAGAAAACCTTACAAAAACACTTTTTCAAGTATTTCGTAAGGTGGCCTTGGTATATTTAAGTCGGTAATAAACACTCTCTCTCGCTTTCTCTCTCCCTCCCTCTCTACCACCTCCTTCTCTTCCCTCCCTCTCTCTCCCCCTCCCTTTCTGTCCTTTCCTCTCTCTGTCTCTCACTCTCTCTCTCTCCCTCCCTCTCCTTCTCTCCCTCTCCCTCCCTATACCTCTACCCCTCTCTTCCCCTCCTTCTCTCTCCCTCCCTCTCTCTACCTCTCTCAAACCCTCCTTTTCTCTCCCTCCCTCTCTCTCCCTTCCTCCCTCTCCCTCTCCCTCTCTCTCCCCCTTCCATTCTCTTCCCCTCCATCTTTTTCCCTCTCTCTCCCTCCCTCCCTCCCTCCCTTTCCCCCTCCCTCTCTCTTCTCTTCCCTTCCCTCTCTCTCCCTCTCCCATCCCCTCCTTCTTCCCCCTCCCTCTCTCTCTAACCCTCTCTTCCTCTCCCCCTCTCTCTCTCCCTCTCCTTCTCTCTCTCCCTCCCTCTCCCTCTCTCCCTCCCTCTCCTCCCTTCTTCCAGAGACCTTCCTCCCAGTCTTTCTTCTTCATTCGGTGAACCATCCTCCGCCGTGGGTCCCGGCGCCAGCTCTTCCGTGTGTGTCACTAAATGACAGACAGATGGCAAAGAAGGAATGTCTCTCCCTCTCCCCCCCGCCGCTCCGCTGCGTCAGTGTCACCTTCAAAACTTTTTTTCACGCCCAGCCCCCCAATCCCCCCCCCCCCGCCAACCCCACCCCCCTAAACACCTCAGAAACCAATCGGCAGCCGCGGTGGCGAGCGTAGCGTGGGGAGAGACGTGCGGGGGGGGGCAGCCGGGGTTGACGGTAGGAACCGCAGCGCCGCCACGTAATCAGCGGATCTCATCGGCCCGTCCCCGGAGAACGATCCCTGGTGTGTGACACGGCTGTCAAAACAAAGAGGGATCGTTTTACCCCCCCACACACACACACACACACACACGCATAGAAAGACACAGGAGCACACTGAATCGCACGAATATGCACGCACACACTGAAACACATGCATGTAGACTTACACACACACACACACACACACACATTCGCACATACATGCCAGTGTGTAGGTATGCAAGACAACACGTGCACATAAACAAAAAACACCCACAAAATCACACACTCACACACACACACACACACACACACAGACAAACATATACACAGAACACATATAGACTCAATAAACACATACACCAAACAAACACACACATTAAACATTCCCTGGCACACACATTAGCACTCTGCACATGCCCTCTGCGATACACACACACACAGACACCCTATAAACACACACACACACACACACACACACACACACACACACACACACACACACACACACACACACACACACACACACACACACACACACACACACACACAGATATAACAACATTGGCAGACGGCAGTAGGAACTCTGAGGACCTGAGTGACACCTCCTCCCATGGGAGTCCTCCTGGCAGTCTGCCCTGTGTGAGGCGCATGCAAATCACACTCCATAGTAATGATGAGCAGAACAGCAATATGCTGTTCTCGGCTTCATGCTATTAATACACAAATTGGAGGTAAACTATTGTCGACGACTTGTTGGATAAACAATTCTGTGATTCCCAAAGGCAACTTTGTCAATCTGGCGTAACTGGAGAGTGTCGCACCGTTGCTCGTGGAAGACAGGATTTCAAAACATAACGCAAAGGGATTGATGTGAGATGCACAAGGACACACACACACACACATACACAAACGCACGCATGCACTCACACACACTTACTAGCTATCGTAACGGCTAGTAAGGTCATTGGTCCTAGTGGTCTTGGGGCCTTTTGGCTGAATCACAAGTTTCTGAATATGTGTGAGATCCAATAAGCCCATTAAACCACACTGACACAAGACAGTTGACTCTGTTGCATTGTGTCAGCTAGGTGGTCCCGGTGGTTAAATGCTTCCTGGGACAGAGGCTTCTTTGAGGCTGATGAGCAATAATTGATTATAATTGAGTAATACTGGCCGTACGCTGGCGAGAGTGTCAGGCCAAAAGTGCTTTGAGATATCAGATCCCTTACATAAATGGGACGTACCATGTTAGTTCTGCTTTGCATGATCATTGCACTGTTTTGATCTGTATGTGTGAGAACAACTAATTTTATTTAGTGATGAGAAATGAGTTTTTTGGCAAAACGTTAAAGAATTTGTAATGACAACTCAAAGGTTTATTCATAACCAAATCCGGGTTTACAGTGCAGTTCCTTTTTTGGATATAATCTAATCTCCATAAAATTAACCACAGGCTCAAATGACCCACACTTTCTTATCCATGCTCTGTGGACAATATTACGGATACATTTCTAAGATTAATAAAAATGAAAAAAAATAATAATAATCGTATGCAGATATAAAAATTGTGCAATAATCAATCCATCACATTTCCACTTCAGAATGTGCCAGGACCTGGGAGCAACAAGGCACATAGAGACCATCCCACTTAAGAAGTGTTCAACGTTTACGGTCAATATCTCCAGAAATGTCCCAGTTTCAATTTATATAAATGCTGTCCTAATCGTCAGTGCTCAAAATCGTACAAAAAAAATGGTTGCTGTGGTAGAGTGTGGGTGTGGCTACCTAGTACTAGAAGTCCTAGTCATTATTATTACTGAAATAATATATTAATAATAATAATACAATTATTATTCATATTATTTAAAATTAATTAATACATATATATACACCAGTATGGTACAATGATAAATGATAAGAGCCATAATTAAAAGTATATGAACCTGATACCACAACACAATAATTAGAAAACAAAAGAAAAAAGAGGAGTAAAGATGGATACACACACAGCACATACACACACACACACACACACACACACACACGCACACACACACACACACACACACACACACACACACACACACACACACACACACACACACACACACACACACACACACACACACACACACTTGATTAACAAAACAGGCAAGACCCCTGAAGACATTTTCCCAATCCATATTCAGGCCAGAAAAAACGAATAATCTCCAAATCAATACATGAAAATAGAAGACTAAAACGTCTTTAATGATGTCCAGCGAAATATTTGACACCTCAAACTATTGTGTTTTTGAGGTCCGTTCTCAGACCTCACTTTGTTATATAATAGATGAAGCCTTGACCCTTATATTAAAGTTGGCGTGCAGGGGACGATCCTATCAAATGAGGAAAAGGCGTACGTTTCTTATTTTTGTTATTGTTTGTTTGCGGGGTTTTTTGCCCTGGAAATTCGACACTGCAGCATTTGAAAATAAATCGCTGCTTCTGCGGCCCTAAGCTCCGGAGCAATTCATAATTGTATTCTCTCTCATCTGGTATCGTAAAAGCGGCTGCATTCTCTCTCTCTCTCTCTCTCTCTCTCTCTCTCTCTCTCTCTCTCTCTCTCTCTCTCTCTCTCTCTCTCTCTCTCTCTCTCTCTCTCTCTCTCTCTCTCTCTCTCTCTCTCTCTCTCTCTCTCTCTACAAGCGTGCACATTTACACAAATTCACATGCATGCATGTTTTTGATGATATGTTGAATCGAATTAAGTTACTAAATATCTGAGAGTTAGTGCATGTGCTTGTGACCATCTATGGATGCATGCTCAAAAGCCCCCCCCCCACACACAAGCACACAGATGTGTACGAACTAAACCTATGTCTGTTTGTGTGTGTGTGTGTGTGTGTGTGTGTGTGTGTGTGTGTGTGTGTGTGTGTGTGTGTGTGTGTGTGTGTGTGTGTGTGTGTGTGTGTGTGTGTCTGTGTTTGTGTGGATGGAGCCCTCCACCTGGGCTGGTAGTTAATCCTGTTAGGTGCAGCTCTGCGCGGGCTGAGGGGCTGTGGATGGAGCGGCTCCACGCCCGCGGCCACCAGGCCCAACGCTTCAGCTTAGGAGATGAGGCCGACGCGTTACACAAATTAGGTGGATCAAGGAGTAAACATACCCAGCTTATACATACTCATATATGTGTATATATATATATATACCGATTTTTATATGTATACACATACAGATACGTATGAAGAGAGCGAGAGAGAGAGAGAGAGAGAGAGAGAGAGAGAGAGAGAGAGAGAGAGAGAGAGAGAGAGAGAGAGAGAGAGAGAGAGAGAGAGAGAGCACTGTAGTGAAGGCATAAACAAAAAAGCCATACAATAAATACATAATTATATTGATATTGAAACAAAACCACAGCCTCATAAGAGTGCATGATGAGTGGTTTTGTTTTTCTAACGATTTTTTCTTTATCGTGAGCACACTTTTAAACATTGAATGTGAATGACGAAAAGCAAGCAGTTATGATTAAAAGGTACACACACACAAAACACCATTGTGACCAACACACCTGTGATGACAACACTATGCTGGTCTAGTTGGAATGGTTTCAGCAGGTGGCCGGCCAGCCCTGTGCTGGATCCACAGAGGGCAGATGGAGGGGATATTTAGTCCCAGGTAATGTGTCTCACCTTCCCATCAGTTGAGGCTGCGATGCCCCTCGGGAGGCTCCAAGCTCTGGGTCTGTGCCGGGCCATGGGGCCTCTGTCAGCACCACACACTACGCTGTAGCCGGACCTGCAGAGACGTGCCAGGAACCCTCTTTATACACACACACCCACACAGACAAACACGCAAGTACACAAACGCACGCACACGCACAAACACACGCACACGCACATTTACAGAAACACACACACATGCACGCACGCACACGCACACACATACACAGAAAACACAAAAAAAAACATCAGCATCTACCTAAAAATATAGACAGCTTAGATGCAGCAAGTGAAAGTTGCTTCTGGAGAAAACTGACCAATATCTAGATAAATAGATAGACAGATAGATAGAAATATAGATAGACAAACATCTATAGATAAATATATGTATATATAAATAGATAGATGAGAGATAGATCGATAACAATTTAGATCGATAGATTAATAGATGGATTAATAGATAGATAAACAAGATCGATAGAGAGCAGAGAGAATAACAACGACATAAAGAGAACGAGAGACAGTGAGGGAGGCACTGTGTGAGGGAGAGAGACAGAGAGAGAGAGAGACAGAGAAAGGCAGCGAGAGAGACAGAGAGAACGGGAGCAAGCTAAAGGTGCTGGCAGATGGAGATCCCTTCGGCGGTGGCTTCTAAGCTCTGGTCTCCAGAGGCTGATGGGATTTTCATTTCAATGGGTCCTAAATATTCATCACTTTCCCTCTCCCCACCCTACCTTTAAACCCCTCTCTGCTGGCTGTTTTATGCACACATGGAGGCCATGCAACTGGCAGCCCAGCCATGAGAACTGACAGGCAAACAGGCCTGCATGCACCAGCAAGTGGGTGGATGAAATGCACACGTACACACATGCGCGCACGCACACACAAACACACACACATTTGCATACACAATCACACAAATACGCACACAGAGATGCTACCGGACGTGCACACGTACACATATAATAAAACACGCAGACCTGAATAAAATCTCACGGAAAGCGGCTTGATTGAGAAAGACACGCCAATACGTGAAAAACCTACATGAACAAAATCTCACTCTCTCTAGGACCCACACACCACATCCACATCAAGCAACGCTCACGCAATCACATAAACTAAACCAAATTAAACTCAAACACACACACACTACCGCTTAAACTCACACACACACACACTCACACACACAGACATCATTAAACACAGCAAAGCGCAGCTCGAGCCGACAATGCGTCTTTGTTTTAGGACCGGCTCTCTCTTATTAAATCAAATATTGTGACCCTCATTCAAGCCGGCCTTTGTCCGCACGCTGAGCTGTGGGCTTGCTGGGCCCTTAGCCTATAGGCCGCGCAGGAGTGTTAAGAGAGCCCATTGACACGGGTGGATTACCATACATTAAGGGGTTAAATGGAAGCGTCATCGTTGTGGTTGAGGAGTGAAAGCAGCCCGTGGGATATTATGCTTCCCACTTGAAGGCCATGAATGGCTAATGCTAGCAAGCGGTTCATTTAAATGGGGGGGGGGGGGCGCACTTTTTTCAATAGCGGTGACCGTCCCGGGCAGGAACAACAAGGTTTGGGAAGCCCTTGAAGTCTGAGCGTTGGCCGGAGCTGTGCCGAGGATAGACTAGGTATAATTAAAAATATAAAAATGTATACAATTATTATCAAGAGTTTGGTACATTTATATATAAATCCAATTGAAGGTCTGTCATGTGACTACTACGTGTGTTATATAATCATCATAATTAACCAAAATCAAACACAATGGTTTTTAATTGCACATGATATTCATTCATTTGTTAATAATTTGCCTTGTGTAAATGTAGCTAAATAACTAGGTGTGCATCAGCCACTGTGAATGAGTACAGAGAAGTACAGCATAGGCTACACAAGGTGATTTAAAACATGAATTCCCATTGTTGGCGTGTGTAGTTTAGTGAAGTCATAGCTACAGGGCTAGGTATCCTATTATACATGGAGTGGTTATACACTTCTGTCTATCACCTTTTCCAGGGGTATCGTCCGGTATTGTGTTTGCTTTTGTATTTATTCGTATTTTATTTTAAGGCCCCCAGCAATGTAGTGTGGAAACAAGTTGGATTCCTCTCATTTACATGAGCACTTCCTTGTTTTTGTAGGTATGTGTGTTCTAACGTGTGTGTGTGTGTGTGTGTGTGTGTGTGTGTGTGTGTGTGTGTGTGTGTGTGTGTGTGTGTGTGTGTGTGTGTGTGTGTGTGTGTGTGTTTAAGTGAATGGATTAATATACTCTTGGAAGGTTCCATGGTCAGATAGGACAGTGAGCCCGCGGCAGACAGAAGAAGACAAAAGCCCGCATACCCTTTCCCCCAGACATATATACACACACACACACACACAAACACATGCCCCCCACACGCACGCACGCACGCACGCACACACACACACACACACACACACACACACACACACACACACACACACACACACACACACACACACACACACACACACACACACACACACACACACACACACACACACACACACAACAATCATACAATCAATCATATAGTTGTTGCTGCCAAAGTTTAAAAGTACAACAATTCACCAAATGAGTAGCATTTTTTACCTGAAAGCAAGTTCTTTTAATGTTGCATGGTTTTAATTATTGATTTTTCCCGCTGCTGCATTTGCTCTCTGATCTAACGTGTTTTGTGTAGGTGGTATGAGATCATACCTTTTTTTTAGTTTTTGTAGCACAATAGCATTATCAGCCACCCTGTTGACTTCCCATCGTCTTTTGATTTTTGCAAAAGTACCTTGCAAATTCCAATGTTCTTTTTCCACAGATACAATGTCCTATTGGACAGTTCCCTAAAACAACCCAAATCCTACCCCGAGGGCCCATGTGACACTGAGTCCCGGTCGTTATCATTGCCACA
This sequence comes from Gadus chalcogrammus, assembly GCF_026213295.1. Classification (NCBI taxonomy): domain Eukaryota; kingdom Metazoa; phylum Chordata; class Actinopteri; order Gadiformes; family Gadidae; genus Gadus; species Gadus chalcogrammus. Next base: position 13,377,342 of record NC_079434.1, on the reverse strand, counting down.
CTATTTAACATGCAAACACATTTCAGAGTGTTGTGTTCACTTTACTTGCGTGGCTTTCCATGGGAGGTGTCTGCTGCCTGGGATGTTTGTGACTCCCTAAAGAGACATAAAGGCCCTGGGTGTCTGTGTCTGTAATGTCATGTAATGTAATGGTGGGGAGGGCTATAGGGTTTCCCTGGCGGGGATTTCCAGAAGCCGGGCCTTCCCTATACTGACATGGATCTGATGTTTAGTGTGAAAGGGAGGAACCAGACACTGAATGTTGTGTCCTTCAGTTAGACTGGTTTCTAGTGCCTCGCTGTCAATGGGGGAACAAAATATCTAAAATAATATATCTTAGAAAATATAGCTTAAAGCTTGCAATGGAAAAACACGAGACATACATTTATTAATGTCTATGTATCACATTGAAATAAATAGATAGATAAAGTCACCAAAATAAGTATATTATACATTATAATTCACTGTGATTATCCAGAGTAATCCTCAACGTGTTAATTCGACTTTGAATAAAGTAGTTGATCGATTAACAGTGTTGATTGAGGTGTGAACAAAGCAGCAGGCCTGCCTTCAGATATTCGGCCTTCCCATGTATATTCAACCACTGAGCTGCAATTTACGCGTGCACAATGGAACAACAACACCACAAACCAAAACAACAACATGAATAAATTGAACAATAAATAAATATGAAATATGCACCTAACAGGCTGGATATGAGCCTTGAGACTCCACGGAGGCTAGGCTGCGATCATGTCGGTGCAGGGTTGCTATGTGTGTGTATGTTTGTGTGTGTGTGTGTGTGTGTGTGTGTGTGTGCGTGAGTGTGTGCAATCGGAGGACACACTGTCTTTGTCAGTGGAGCGTTGATGTTGATGAAAGCAAACTGGATGACAGTGGCGGTTCCCGACAACAACCTCATCGTTACCACGGTAATCCTTTCGATCATCCCTGCTGCGTGAGTCTTCTATCGCAACCATCCATCCATCCGTCCATCCATCTGTCCATCCATCCAGCCATTCAACCATTCATCCATTCCCCTTGCACTGTCTGTATAAAGAGTATTTTGCAGTCATGGTGCATGATATAGCACAACGTACAACTCTGTTCTTCCGGCTGTTCCAGCTCGCTGACCACTGATTGGCTGAGCTGTCATAAGGGATGCGTGAATGAGATTACCACCTACAGAAAAAACAACAACAGGAAATGGATGAAGGAAGTTAAGGTTTGAGAGATGTCAGGATGAAAAGGTATCAATGCCAACCCAAAGATTTTGATTTTATTACCTACCTTTGTGCCTCTAATTCTTGCAAAACATTACATTTTCACACAAATATTATTATTTTGCTAAAATATTGTTATTATACATAGCTTAATCTTTGTTTTTAACATTGAGCAGCATTGATTTACTGTAAATATTATATCATATGTACCTTCACCTGTTACAAATACAAATGTATTTTAAGCAAACTTTTGAAACGCGCAAATAATAAAATAAATAAAATGTGAATAAGGCGTGTTTCCATCAACTGGTTTTGAGTGAGTAAACTAGACTATTAAAGTTTTGCTTTATCAAAAGTCTACAGGCTACGTATGTAATGAACAGTAGATGAGCAAAGTTGTAAAAATTACTTTTTGCGCAAAACGTCATAATTTTCCATCAGCCTTTTCGAAAGCTATACCTCAAAATGTGCAAAAAAAAAACAGATGGAGAAAAGTCTATCATTACATAAACAATCGGAAAGGATAATTTCCCTTTATTTTATGTATATCGATTGCATGTGTTTCAAACATGTTTTGGGGTCTGGGAACCAGAGCGAGCGAGCGAGTGAGTGAGTGAACTTAACCGAGCAGGAAGTTAAACTGCTTAGTGTTGATATGTCTGACACCTGTCAAGCCAGTCCCCGGGGTCAAAGGTGAACTCTACTTTGATTCACGGGGGCGACAGAGGTAAGGGAGAGGCAGAGAGAGGGGGAGGGGGTGAGGAGGTAATCCGATCAAGGTGAAGTCACAGGTTGAGATTTGGAATTTGGTGTGTGAGCGGAGGGTGCGGCCGCGGCTACAGAAGAGGCGACAGCGAGGGTTAGTGAGCATCTGGATCCGTCATGTGTCAAAGTGTCAGCGTGGGGTAATTGCCGCACCTTTTTTTCTTTCCGAAACACTTTCACAAGTCAAAGAGTGACGAGGCGATTGCGAACGCGGCGTCGGATGAGGAAACAAAACAATAAAAAAAAAACTGCTGCCGAGAAAAAGACGGGGGGGGGGGGGGGGGGTAATTAAATGAGGTCATGTTTTGGGACCGAATACGTGAATGCAAACGCAGTCGTTAGGTGATAAAGGAAACCCGTCCTGTGGCGAGTTTGTATAATGCGTTGCAATCATTTCACGTGTTTGGTTTCACCGCAATTGTGTCTTTTTTGGAACGCTTCTCGGGGTCGCTTTTGTTCCCTATCGCCTTACATAACACTCGTTGGCTAAGTGTTTGTGCAAAATAAACTTTTTAGCTTGAACCTTTTGCCCTTCTGTTGGCACAGGATGCTCTGTCTCTCTCTGCGGAGGAAGACTCCTCTGGTGATTGTTGAACTTTGTCACTGGTTCCCAGTGCGGAATCCCAGCCACAAAATGCCTGCGCTTCAAGGCCTGATCCTTTGTTATTGAGATGAAACTGGCCCCTGAAGTCTTCTAAGACTGTGTAAACACAGCTAATAGAAAATCATGCCGGCCTGATTAACCTGCCTTATTACATTGTTTGGCTAGAACATCATTAGCATCAACAGCCATTTTCTCCTTGCCAGAGAGAGCGCACAACGGCCTGTATTTGTTTATAAACATGGGGAAGTAACTATTTCGGAAATATGAGGTCAAGAGGGGAACGAGGCAAGGCCATTTTGTTTTCAGTACTCATGTTGGGTGTTACTGTCGAGTCATCTCTTAATGTTCATGAAATAATGTTAATTGTATATCCACAATATGGTTCTTATTCCAAAATAGAAACTTGTCAATTGGTTTAAAACAAATTTCAACACCTCCGGATATAATAAATTAAATAGCATTCGCAGCCAGTTAAATAATGCATCAGAAGTCATTTGTATTTAGAGCTGTATTTTGATTTCATTATAACTTAATTAATTTTTTATTCAACACACATTATAACACTTAACTTTTTGCTGTGAGTGACGAGACCGGCCATCGACTGAAGTAAACTAAATCAGTTGTACTTTATATTGTAAAATGCAGTTCTTCAGCTCTTTTTCCCAGAGTAAGCTGCCAGTATACAGTAGCTTTAAAAAAGAAGGATTTATCCTTCCGGCGGTTTAGCAGGAAGAGGCCAGCCTTAGCGTATGACAGGCCCAGATCATGTGACCGGGAAGATGAGGAATTGTTGACAGAAGGAAGGAAGGTGCACACACACACACACTCACGCACACACACTCACGCACAACATCATCTTGTGAAAAGCGATACGTTGTGAAACTCCTTGCAAGGAAAAGGAAAGGGGGATTAAGCCAAAAAGAATGAACAAAAGACCAAAAGAGAGAGAAAGACAGACAGAGAAGGAAAGAGTGCGAGAGGGGGGGAGAGACTATAAACGAGCGAGAGGAAAGGAAAGGAAAGGTAAAGGAAACATAATGTTTTATTGTGCTTTTCTTTTGTAACCACGCGGTGTCTGTGTGCATTGCTTGCGGAGCTCCAGATACTCCGGCAGCGTCCCTCCTGGGTCCCACGGTCCCCGCAGTGGAAGCCCACCCTACAGCCATGCCCCCAGACACAGACTGGGGATGAAGAGCTGCGTCGGGCCACGAAGGCTTATGCTCAAAGCCCAGGGGAACTTACCTCACACACACGCACACACACACACGCACGCACACACACACACACACACTCACGCACACACACACACACACACACACACACACACACACACACACACACACACACACACACAGGAACTCACACTCTCTCTCTCACACACACACACACACACACACACACACACACACACACACACACACACACACACACACACACACACACACACACACACACACACACACACACACACACACACACACACACAGGAACTCACACTCTCACACACACACACACACACAGGAACTCATACACATACACACACACACATGCATTGACACTCGAACTCACACGCACGTGCATGCACTCAAATGGACACTCAAACACACACACACACAGTTATGTATGCACACAAAGTCAAACACATACATACACACAAACTTGCGCGCACAAGCACACACACCCAAACTGCTTTTTACAGCAACAAATGAACCCCGAGTCTACATTTTTTGATGAGCACAAAAAGAAACAACAAAAAGCACTAAACTAAACACTCAACCCCTCGACCCACCACAGTCACACAACCTCACTGTAGCAATGCTTTTAGATAAATGTCCTTCATCTTTTGCCTTAATTATTTTTGGGCTGCTTTGTTCCCACAGTGAACCAGGACACGCTGCTGTTGACAATAGTTTTAAATAAGTTATTGCCAGAAGGGAACATGTTAAAAAGAGACTAATATTGACAAGAAACTGTAGCAAACACAAGACAATCATCCTTATGTCAATACAAAACACAAATACATGACCATGTTTTCTGTGTTCTTATGGACCTCGGACAAACATGCTTTATATT
>NC_079434.1:13300167-13370077 GCF_026213295.1 Gadus chalcogrammus | reverse complement strand
TGGCTAGAAGAGGGGGGGGGGTGGGTGGGTGGGGGGGCAGGGGGGCTCAGGTCAACAGCCCCAGGCGAGGGGAGACCTGGGTGTGACTCCTGACACTCAGAAGCAGACAGGGGGCCAGATAATGGGTTTAGAGACCCGATGGTTATCTCCTCAACTTTGGCTTGTTTTCATTCCTCTCTTCCCCTGTCCTTCCACCACCCCCCCTTCTCTCTCTCTCTCTCTCTCTCTCTCTCTCTCTCTCTCTCTCTCTCTCTCTCTCTCTCTCTCTCTCTCTCTCTCTCTCTCTCTCTCTCTCTCTCTCTCTCTCTCCTCTCTCTCTCTCTCTCTCTCTCTCTCTCTCTCTCACAGACCCCCCCCCTAAGGATATTTTGGGATGGGAATGAGGTGAGGAGAAGGGGGGGGGGGGGGGGTTAAGTGGCGTAATTCAGCAGATCTTCGGCGGAGGAGACACGTGACAGATACATCCCTATAAGCACAGAAAGAGCAACCAGCAAAGGCAGGGATGCAAATGGGCACTGGTGTTTTCTTTGTGATCAATGCCAGTGTTATTTATAGGTGGAGCGGGGGTTGTGTAGCAAACCGTCACGCCTTACAAACCATCATAATTGGATGGTTTATTTTCTCGGAGATCACAACGTAGACAAGTGTCTTTTCGGGTTTGCTTAAGTCAGCCCTTTCGTCTAATCTAATGAACGGAGGGATTTGTTTTTATACGTTTATTGATTTAATGAGTGTACAATAAGTGTTTATCAAAGACCGTTCGTGATCTGAAAGGCCTGAAATCCATACACCTACTCTTTGAGTTGAGAACCATTGAAACCAAACATCAGTATAGGACTAAGAATTTAGACCTTTCAGGAATGCTGGATAGGGGAACTCATTTTTATCAGGAATGCGACCCCCTTGCGTGTGGAAATCAGCAGACAAATACCATTCTGCATCTTCATGTCAAAATCTATTGCCAAATTGGGGCCGCTTTGATTTATTTTTTTCCATTTTCTTGCTCATATTGAGATGGCTTGGAGAGGAATCCTGAAAGGACCTTTTGAATCGGGCCAAAGCTGGCAGTCTGGCTATTGGCTCAGCCCCGCCTCCTCCTCAGCCTGTTTTACAATCTCATTAAATCGCTCCTTTGTTTTGCCACTTTCCAAGCTCTGATCTCTGGCTTAGCACAAGTCAAGAGGCCGAGACAGTTTGAAAAAGCCCTCGCTCCTACCATAAAGAGGCCGCTTGTTCTGGATTGTCCCCTTTCTCAACACCATCCAGACAAAGAGAGAGAGAGAGAGAGAGAGAGAGAGAGAGAGAGAGAGAGGCAGAGAGAGAGAGAGAGAGAGAGAGAGAGAGAGAGAGAGGGTTATTCACTCCAACGATATCGTGAGAACTTAATGAAAGTTTTATAACTCTTGAAATGTTTATGACCCATGCACTCAGCAGCTTGTCCCACCAATTAATGGCAGATTCTGACTGCACCACGTGGGTCACAGCTGGGCCGGGACAGCAAAACATGTAGCCCCCATAAAATAACTATGGTGAGATTTTAAACGATAAACATAGCTACAACCCTAACCCTAACCCTAATCTTAAATTACAGACAATCAAAAATCGCATGAAAAAATTAACCTTGCGTTTGCTGAAGATTTGTCATCGGATAGTGGGTCAGTGCTACAAGGCAAGAATTAACAACATACATAACTTGTATCGTGAAGAAAGATCTCTCAGCTAGGGCTGACAGTGTTCCTTTCCTCCTCCTCCTCCTCCTCCTCCAACTCTTCCTCCCCATCCTCCACCTCTTCCTCCTCATTTTCCTCCTCATCCGCCACCTCTACCTCCTCCTCCTCCTCCTCCTCCATCTCCATCTCTTCCCCATGTTCCTCCCCTCCTCCACCTCCTTTTCTTGCTCCTTCTTCTCCCCCCTTGCCCAGCAGTTATCCAGCTCTTGATAAATGTTAGTCTGTTTTTTTTTTGTCTCATTATGCAACGTTGTTTCTTGATTACGGCAATTTTGTTCGCAGGGCATGGAAAAATAAATGAAGAATCGGGCTTAAAACAATTAGGAAATAACGCGGATATCAAAAAACTAATACTCAACCCCGATTCTGCCATGGCATGGGGTCTAATTAAAACAATGCGGGATGTGTTCAAATAAAATACAGAAACCGGGGCACCCCTGAATTTCAGTTGCCTTCCTCCCCATGACAGTTGTTACTGAATTACTTGTCTTCTGCGAGGACTTAGCAGAGATCCATCTTCTAACTGTGGACCTGTCGTGGAGCGAGGGAAGGGAAATCCTGCACCCATCTGAAACAAATGACAAAAGCTATCGCCCAAGGCCCCTCTCTCTCTCTCTCTCTCTCTCTCTCTCTCTCTCTCTCTCTCTCTCTCTCTCGCTCTCTCTCGCTCTCTCTCTCTCTCTCTCTCTCTCGCTCTCTCTCTCTCTCTCTCTCTCCCTCGCGCTCCTCTCAACAGCGACGATGAGACGCCATCGCTGTCCACAAAACATGATAAAACCCGTGCCATAATAGGATTCATAAACATGCCCAAATACAATTTGCTGAGATGTATTTCAGGAAAAGACAATCATTTACAACTTCTGAGGGGGATTTAGAATAAGTATGTTTGTATGCAAATCCGGCAAACACGTTTTATGTACTCCGCACCCACAGATCATGAAAGCGCATTAGATTTATGGCAGTGTGTGTGCATAATTGTAAAGATGGCGGGGTGTGGGGGAATGAAAAAAATAAATAAAAAAAAGGAGGAAGGAGGAAGAAGGGGAAGAAGTGCTGGGATTTATATTGAAATCTTTTTGGGGGGTTTTGATTAGTGTAGAATGAGCCTAGCTTTCATGCCCCTGACACTGAAAACAATTGCTGCTACTTGGCTGGGCTCTGGGCATCCAGGGCCCAATCGCTTCCTCATGGGACAGCGCCAACATTCGCTTTTGGCAAAAAAAGATAGCCGGGGACAAAGAGAGGAGCAGTGAGCACCTTATTGTTTTATTCTTATATGCAAGCAGACCTTTTTTTTTTTTTTTAAGCACATTTTTTAAGCACAGCTAAAACACGACTGGGTGCTTTATTATTTTACATCCCAAAGTGCTGTATAAGATCAAACATGAACATGAATGTGATTGTCTGAAAATATGTGGTCATTTACACAGAACTACTATTTTTTGTAAATAAATATGTTTATGTATTCGTTATTCTACTTTTTCGCAAATTGCATTAACTTATCATTCATTCGTTCATGTATTTTCCTAATTCGCTAGATAGTTATTTATTTAGTTTTTCGTCATCTTGCTGGTTGCTGGTCACGTTGAGTCTGGCTCTTCATCAGTTTCATCTGTGTAAGCTAGTAATATTTACGGCCTTATCAAGTCCACCAGTAAAGAAGCCAGTACATCCTGATTGGCCTTCTTTAAGGCTTCAAATTTCCAATGAAGTGAGCTGAAGTGAAGTAAAGTGCCACCCCGTCTAGAAACGCAGCTAAATAGTTGAATCCAATACAGTCCAATTTAAAGTCGAATATATTACCAATAAATAGAGCAAGAAACACCTGCTTCATCGTAACCATAACACATTCGAGACATCTCTCCCTCTCTCTCGCTCTCTCTTTCTCTCCCTCTGTCTCCTTCTCCTTCTCCTTCTCCTTCTCCATCTCTCTCCCTCTCCCTCTCCCTCTCCCTCTCTCTCTCTCTCTCTCTCTCTCTCTCAACTATCTCTAAGTCTCTCTTCCTTTGTCTGGTGCTGCAATGTGGCATGGATTTGGTGGTCTGTTTTTTTTTTGGTGGAGACATCAACCTCCTCTTCCTCCATGGATACCAGCAGAGAAGGAAGGGGGCATTTAGTTTCTCCTTCTCTCTGGAATGAGAGTTCAAAGAGAAGCCTCCTCGCAGCCTACATAAACCACCCTCAATTGGCACAGAGAGGAAACTCAATTTGCAGGGAGCTGTGTTGTATACTTTTTTATAGAGGAACTTTTAGTCATTAGGCCATATAATCCACCTTACTCAAAGGGCCAGGCAGCGCAGTAGGAGGCCACAACATGCCTCTCCTACACACACACATTAACACGCACGCATGCATGAACGCACGTACACAAATACAGACACACACACACACAAGCAGGCATGCAAACACACATAGACAGGCATGCACACATGCAAAAACACACATAGGCATGCACAAAAAACACACACAAAGGCATGCACACAAGCACACACACACACGCACACAAACATACTTGCAGATACAAAAACACATGCACACATACAGATGCACACCCACGCACGCACGCACACGCACACACACACACAGACAGGCGGCATGCACCCAGGCGGCATGCACCCAAGCACAGACACACACACACAGACACACACATACAAACACAAAGCGGGACAGAGGCTTACCCACAAAGTGCTTAATGAGAGTTGCTGTGTGTTCAAATGGTGTCCTGTTAGTTAAGCGAAGCAGAGGGATCTGTGTTAACCCCTTGCACGACGAAATCTGCTTAGAATGTGTAATCCTGTCTAGTGTGCATACAAGCAGTCTTCAGGCGGGACTCTGCAGGGAAAAACAGCCAAAGATGCTGTATCAATTGAAACATATGTTGGATGAGGACACACACACACACACACACACACACACACACACACACACACACACACACACACACACACACACACACACACACACACACACACACACACACACACACACACACACACACACACACTCCATTGGGCAACAATCAGTTCACGGCACAAGAGAATACATTTTCTTTTGCAAATCTAGTTTAGGGTTGTCATTTTCATTTTAGTCAAACAGGATTTAAGAACAAAAAAGCAGTTCCCAAAATCAGAAAAAAACACAAGCAGGAATGTGTCATTTTTTTCTGCAAAGGCTATGTGGAGGGCTTTTAATAAAGGCAGCATACGATAGTTTACATTAAATGCAATTTATTTTTACAATAAACTTTTAACCAACCAATAATATAATAAGTATATATATATACATAATGAAAACACATCACAGTCGCAATCCGATCCAACATTATATGTAAGAATCCTCACCTTCTCATCCTCTGCCATTACCCCATCTGGCTTCCAGTTGACCCCTTGTGACCTTTCACCCTTTCCCATACCACTTCACCCCCAGGATGAGGGGCCACCATACATGCTCCTTTGTGTGTCCTCTATTGCCCTTCTACACCCCAGTCCGCCTCCCCCCCCCCCCCCCCCCCCCCCCAACCAGCATCCCACCTCACCCACCCTCCTCCACCCCCACACACCGGCTCCCATATATATGGCAGATTAATGACAGCTAATAATATCTGATGTTCCTGGACACTGTGTGGCCGGTAATGAGATGCATTCCCAATGGGTTGCCAAGGTGTCACCACTAACAAATTCAGCGTTGCCGAGCGCAATTAGCCTGTAAAAAAGGCAGCGGGAAAATACACTAAATCAGTACGGACCAAGACGGATGGAGGGAGACGCCAAGGGAGAAAAATACAGCGCCTCCGTGTCGCCAACGTTGGAAGGAAAATTGAAGGAGGAGGAGGAGGAAGGAGGGAGGGAGGGGGGAGGGCTGATAAAACGTCTCTTTTTTCTCCTCCAACATCCTTCTCCTGCAGGAGGGATGTGGACAGGTTACCTTTATGGAAACATTATTTCTTGACTGCTCCCTGGCAGGAGTTCATTACAGCTAAGCCTGGCGTTGAAATATCCTCCGCCAAATGTCAGCGTATGCAAATGGCGGCTCGGCCCCTCGTTCACACGTCATGTTTTGTTAGAAGTTGTCGCCCCGCTTTCCTCTGCTACTTATTTGTGGCAGGTTTTTTTTTTGGGAGTTGTGTTTATTTTTTTTTCGTTGTTGGTTATTTCAACTGTCTCTGAGAAATACATTGCGCTTGGGCAAACGTGTGTTTTGAAGCGTACCTGTCAAAATACTGCACCGTCCTATTCTGTTCGACACACATTGCGTCAGAAATGTGTCATAAAGTTATTCAAACATTTCGGTTTGTGTTATCTTTTATATTCTATGTTCTTCCTTTTAAATCGTGAATAATATTATTTTGAATGAAATATTTGATCCATTCAGCTCGAGCACTTGAATGACTGGCGAATCGAGAAAACGCATACGCACTTTCCACTCGTATGCCTTCCCATCCCGCCTACATGCTGCTGCTATAGACCTTAGCCAACTATGTTTTGACAGCAATGGTCCCCGGGGACAGTTTAAATATTAGCGAGCATTAAATCAATATCAATGCTGGGTGTTGTTAGATAGTGGGCCTAAAACAAAACAGGACGCTGGCATGATTCAACATTCATGCAAAACAACAGCCACACTCTGGCATAATGTCTCGGCTGCTAGTACTATCTCCACTCTACGAGCCCCGTGGCTAGCCACAACCATGAGAATGGATAGTGTAGCTTCAATTCACAGCCTTTTTCCAAATGTGCCCACTAGCTACAAGCATCGACTAGTTTGCCCAGTCATCTCCTAATGTGACAGCGTGAGCATGTAGCTCGAAGCTACTCCGTCTAGCGCTACACTGCTAACATTGCAAAAGCCGTCCACTTTTCCCCCTCGCTTTGAAAGCCCTCGCTCACCGCCTGCATTGGGTCGCGTCAACGTCCCAATGTCCTATTCGGCATTGTTGTTGCGTTACATGCGTTGTCGTGGATCAGTCAGTAAAATAACTCCCCACTTCCGGAGGCTTCACTGCAGAGGAGATTGCCTGGTTGTTTTGTGATGTCGTACGTGTCTATCCAGCGTCAGATGTTATATCACGTCAAACATTTATATCATTCAGGAATCTTAAAAAATACCGGGAAAATGGATGCCAACCAGCTCACCTAGAGCTGCGCGGAAAGGGGTTTCAACAACATTGGGCTTCTGAGAACCAAGGCTGGAACACTGCAATATCCCCCCCCCCCCCCTCCACACACACACACACACACACACACACACACACAGTCACACACTTAGACACAACCCATGCACAGACATTTGAGTCTGTGGGGGGCCGATCAGCCCTAATGAAAAATACATTGACGCCCGTGCCACTTGTGCCTACACATGGCCTCTACATAATGCAACAGTTGAGGATTGGGGCCGGGATGTCTTAAGTTTTGCGAGCATTTCCTAAGCAGGATCCAGCCGGAGAATCTGGGATCCGAGCGTTGGCGGTGATGTGGGTTTGATGAGTTCAGCAGTGAACATATTAATATTATGAGAAAATATTCACATTGAAGCATTAAATGAGAGTGATAAAGTATCTGGGGGCTTGGCTTCTTTTTTTGTAAGAGGAATCCTTTCCGCGGTGGCCATGGACAGGTTAAAATTGATATAAAAAAGAAGGTTTGGGAATAATTGACTATGTGCTCATAACAAGAGGGGTTCCTATCATTTGTTATGCCAAATGTATGCTGCATTATAGAAAATCTAGTTAGAGGAAAGTGATGAGTTTCAGGAAGGCACTGAAATCTACATGCAAATGCATAATAATCACACATCTACAATATTGCGGTGTTAAGAAAAAAAACAACCTTGAATTCAATTATCGTGTGGGCTGGAATAATCATAATGTTATTGGAAACTCAATTATGGAGGCAAGCCATGTCTGGAAATTAGCTGAACTTAGCTAAGGCAAGACAGCCCCCTTGAATTCATCAAGTATAGATTATCACAATATTACATGTTCACTTTGATTCCGCTGTCCAAAGACAAACATTCCCAGCCACTGCCGCACACTCTCCACGTTCTTGTTTTATTCATGAACCGTGCTCTGATCTATTATACATACAAAACTGATTCTATGCCGATCGCCCGGGGCTAAGTGCCACAGACATAGAATTAATTATATTATATACACATGCATGATAATTGTGTACGATTCGGTCAAACGCATAGAGGTATTCGTACTCTGCGTGATAAACCATTGTTGTCATTGTTGCCTTGGCTGCCAATTATTTTCATTATTCTTGCTAATATTGTTAATGTTATTGTTTTCCCATTAACGGAGCGAAGGGGGGAAAACTCTGGGGCTTTTTGTCGGCAGGCAGCGAAGGAGGTGATGTCAGGATGTATGTGACCGCGCCGCTCGGGACTGAACCACCGCTACTGCTTGGTGCTGACGAGGCCCGCGACATTAATACATAAACGCTGCGCTAACGTAGCGAGAAAATTACTTTGAAATTAAACACCAGGCAAGCACAGGTCGGGCACAGGAAGCACAGATAAGGGCGGTAATTCATTAAAAAATATTAATGAAACAACCCGGCTCCACACAGCCTTCGTGGAGGCATCCATATGTTGGAGTATAGCAGCATTACAAGTATTTCCCCTGGCTGATACCAAGAAGGGCTGATCTTTCTATTATCATTATTATTATTATTATTATTATTAATACGATATAGGCTAATACTCTGTTTCTCCCCTTGCCTGAGCAAAATGCATAATATATTAGGTTTTCAGCACTGCAAGCATCATTACTGGGTTTAGTTATCAAATTCCAACACACACTGCATGGTCCAATAGGATTCCACCCCTAGATTGTCCCAATATATTTAGTCTCTTCACTGTGCCCTTGAGTCTTCTTTTGCTTTCCTTCAACGTGAACCCCTAAAAGCTGCATGCGGATCAATTGCACCCTCTCTGTTGACTTTATTTTATGTAATGTGCAGGACACTTGAGGAATAGTCTATGTGTCTATGTACCTATGTGTGAGGGAGCATTTCATGCTAACTGTATACTTATGTTCATTCATTTATAAAGAGGGCTTTACAAATTATTATTTCTTATAATTATCAGAAGACTACTCAATGCTACGATTTAGTATACAAGCTATACGAGATGTGTGAGTTAATGCAAGTGTTTGTGTGTCTTAGGTTCATATACAAGCACACACTCACACACACACACACATATTTCCCCCTATACATTTCTATGTATATCTCTACACATACGTGCGTTTTGAGCGGTGAGCAGAAACTTTGCTGGTTCCTCCCAGTTCAGGCTGTCAGGCGCCTGTTCTCCGGTTCCCCGGTTCCCCTTCACCACGGCTCAGCCAGGGAACACGCTTCCTCGCTCCGAGACGACTTCAATCCCCCATTATCAGGGGAGCGCACATTGCCGCGCACAAGGGTTTAATTTATTTGTGCCTGTTTCAGCCCAAGATTAAAGTTTAATTGGCGCTGACTGGCAGCTCCCAAGTTTTGACTAATTCTCCTTATCGGGAATCCTTACCGAGTAGCTGTGGGCAATGTGAGGCCTGCCTAGCCCGTGTGTGTGTCTTAGCCGGGCGTGCACGCTCAAGCTAGCACCCACACACACGCACACACACACACACATACAGATAAACATACACACGCGCATGTCTCTATGTGCATGTCTTCCTGCGCGTGCCTATTTGAGTGTGTGTGTGTGTGAGTGTGTGTATGTGGCGGGGGGGACATGACTACGCTAGCACCCACACACAGGAATACATACACACACACACGCAACAGAATATATACACACAGACACACACTCACATACACACACGCAGGAATACATGCACGTAGAGACCTGCTCACAAACGCATGCACGCACACACACACACAGGAATACATAGACAAACACACACATGCTCACCCACACACATGAATACATTCACACAAGCACACTCTCTCAAACACTCACAAACACACACATGAATACGCTCACAGGCCTACATACACACACAATCACAGTTATAGGCATACATACACACACAGACACACAAACACATGATCAAACATGCTCGTATAAATGCATGCATGAACAGGAATGGGATCACACAAACACATAATCGTAATGTAATCATGCTAGAACACACACAAAGCAGACTTTGTAAAAGCTTAAAAGATTTATTTTGAAATCTTTTAAGCGTTAGATACAGAGTACCTGTGATGGTATTTGTGTAAAATATGCTTTCTATGCTTTGCATGCATGTACTATATACACACGCAAATGTCTAGTCTTTACCTTGTTTTATATCCTTTCCACTTTGGCAAAGCCCGTAGAAACCTGCTGGATTGTTGTGTAATTAGACACAGTCCATAGTATTTACTCCAAACTTTACAATTGATTTGAACATGTGGGACCGCCATGTTTGTGAAAATGGCAATTCCTTTTCCTACCCACAAAATCGAAGCGTTGTGCTACCGGTGATGTATAGCGCTAGAACCGAACAACAAACATTTACAAGCAAATTCTTCAGTCAATGTTGCACGACACGACAGAGGAAGGAAGAAAATGACTGTACCAAAAAAAAAACGACGCACAAACACACGCACACACACACACGCACAAACACACGCACACACGCTCACACAAACAAATTTGAGTGTGTGTTAATGCTGCTTGTGCCAGTGCATTCTGCTAGATAAATCATCCTAGCATAAATCATTATAAAGTGCATTACCGTAGAGGGATCGCATTTCCATAAGTGCATGTTTATGCCAGAGTGATATACAAGCGTAAATAACGCTGATAATCTAGGGCCCCCCTGTGTTTGATCAGCCAAATCGGAGACAGAGAGAGCGATCATTTGTGACCTGTAATATTAGCGAGCGCTATTAAAAGCTGTGGAGGATTTGCAAAGCTTCATTTAGCTGGTCGGGGGGAGATGTGCGTGAAATAGAGTTCCTTTGGTTGTAACTAATGTCCCTAATTTTAATGAGCAACTCTCACCGTGTCGCAGCTACATGCATCTATAAACCGGGAAGCTGTGGATTAATCAAAGGGGCGAATAGACTTCGCCATCAAGCGGGAATGTTTTGCCATGTACTGACTAGCACATGACGAATGGCTGCTGATTCTGCGCATGCCCTCAATACAGTGTGTCATGCAGGCTCACAAACACATGCATGCACACACTCATGCACATATGCACGCAGACAGACTTTTGTGCATGCACAAACACAGGCACGCACATGCGTCTCACATTTGCATTCACACACACACACACAAAATGTGTACATGTTGAACCATGCAAACATCCGCTCACACAATTGTGCAGATACTCAAACACACATGTACATATACACACACACACACACACACACACACACACACACACACACACACACACACACACACACACACACACACACACACACACACACACACACACACACACACACACACGTAACTACACGAACACACACGTACAAACACATTCACAGGCATTAATAATATCAAATTAAAGTGGAGGTGACGTGCCTAATGTGTCACAGTTCATCATCAAAGATCTGGCATCACACTAAACAGAAATGACTTTCAGCGCTCAGGTTGCGTGCCTCATAAAGAATAACATGTGGAGTGTGAAGGGCGGGTTGGGGACTTTACCCAGAATGCATCAGAAAGGATGGGTGGATGATGCAATATATAGATAGATGTGTTTATATAAGTGAATCTGTGTGTCTGTGGCTGTGTGTGCGAGTGTGTGTGTTTGGGGGGGGTGCCTTGCTCCTAAAAAAGGCCATAGGAGAGAAGTGGAGAAGGAAAGGCGAGGAGTGAACTCGGAGCAAGCTAGGGAGGGGTCATGAAGGAGAAACAGGGGGTTTGGGGAAGGGGGGATTGGGGGAAGGGGAGGGTGTGGTGGTGTTGGCAGAGGGGTGGGTAAGTGAGGGGGGGGGGGGGGGGGGGGGGTATGGGTCGGCCACGGATCAGTGCAATCGGCTTCTCACCTGCCAGAGCAAATCTGGGATTATGCCAAGTGCACAGGTACGCGTCCAGATGGGGACGGCAGGCCGGCCTCTTATGCAAATAGCGTGTTACCGTGCGGTCCCTGAGCGTATTACTGGCTCTGTGCACTCAAACATGCCACCACTGGCCGCAGACATTTGGGACCGGGGGGAAATAAATAAATAAATAAATAAATACCAGAGCCGGGTGACCCCACAAACGCACACACACACGCACAAACGTGCACAAATGCTTATGCAAGGGGGCGTGAACATTGACCCCTGAATACGCACCAGCACACACACAATTGCGGCGGGGGTCCCTTGGAGGTTGATGTTACGATAAAATACAATACGTGTGTAGACCACATTTACACATTTAACCGACTCTTATTGTGTGTGTGTGTGTGTGTGTATGTGCGTGCGTGCGTGCGTGCGTGTAAATGCATGTATAAGTGAATAAATGTATGTATGTGTGTGTGTATATCTGTATGCATGTTTGTAAGCATGTTTGTAAGCATGTATGTGTGGATGTAGGTGTGTGTGTGTGTGTGTGTGTGTGTGTGTGTGTGTGTGTGTGTGTGTGTGTGGCAGAGAGCGGTCACCCCAGCCTAGACCATGAGCTCCATCATAAGGAGTGTGTATTGGTGCATTGGCTGGGGATGCTTCCCGGTGGCGCGAGGAAGCAGATGGTTGCTGGCGGCCTGGCGGGGGTTGGCACGGCGATGAGCATGTTTTATTGCAGCGTGTGTGTGAGTGTGTGATACCACAGCCGTCTTTACAAGGGAGAGATGTAGAGTCATGGGGATGATGCAGAGGTTCACACACACACCCACACACACACACATGCACTTCCTCACACTTGTTTGGGGAAATGGAGGAGAGGGGGGCTATGTGATTCAATGATGTGTTTAGATTGGGGGGGTCGATCGGGACCACCAGTGGATGTGTGTTTGTATGTGCCTGTCTGTGTGTGTGTGTGTGTGTGTGTGTGTGTGTGTGTGTGTGTGTGTGTGTGTGTGTGTGTGTGTGTGTGTGTTTCAATGCATGCAGATATGAGAGTGTTTATGTGTGTTTATGTGAGCATCTATATGTGTGGTTAGTGTGTCTATGTGTGTGTGTGTGTGTGTGTGTGTGTGCGCGCGCGTGTGTGTGTGCGTATGGGTGTGTGTCTACGTGTGTGTGTCTGTGTCTACGTGTATCTACATGTGTCCGTGTGTCCGTGTGTGTGTGTGTGCATGCGTGCGTGTGTGTGTGTATGTGTGTTTATGTCTATTTGTGTGTCTGTGTGTCTGTGTGTGTGTCTACGTGTGTGTGTCTACGTGTATCTACATGTGTCTATGTGTGTGTGTGTGTGTGTGTGTGTGTGTGTGATGGTCGGTGAGTGTAAGTGTGAAGGTGCTGTCACTCTGTTGAAACTGGTGGGTGATGGGAGGGCGGGTGTGTGGTGGGGGGGTTGAAGGGTAACCGTCTAATGAATCCCCCCCCCCCCCCCCCCACCCCAACCCACCCTCACCACCCCCCACCCCCAGCTCTGAGGGTCTTCCGTCGACGTGCGCTAATTTCACCTGACACCGCCGCCATCGCCAGCGTCGCCGGGTCCTGGCTCGCCGACCAATCGGGACACATCAGGCTCAACCAGGCGCACTGACACACACACACACACACACACACACACACATGGACACAGACATGCACACACAGACACACAAACAAACAAACAGACATGTCTGTACACACAATCACCTCTGACCATGAACACGCATGCTCTTACCCACATATACATGCACAAGTGCACGCACGCGTACGCATACGCACGCATACGCACACACGTGCGCACGGTGAAGGTCATGGCCAGTATCATAAAGGCCTGAACCTGAAGAAGACACCTGATGCCGTTCAGAACGCATGTGATTGGCTGCCTGACCTAAAAGGTGTTAATACTCCGCTGCCCTGTCCGTCACACCTAAGGAAGAGAGAGAGAGTTATCTCCACATGGCTGAGATATTGTTGCTTCTCCACTCTCTGTGTCTCTCTCACTCAGTCTGCCTTCCTTTCCTCTCATCCCCCTCCCATTCATCTCTGCTCCTCTCCTCCTCCCTTCCCTTCTCCTGCAGGCTCCCACCCTCTCCCTTCCCTCCTCCCAGCTTCAGTCCCCCTCCTCTCCTTTCCTTTGCGGCTCTCCCTTCTTTCTTCTCCTTCCCCCCTCTCCTTTCCTCACCCTCTCGCATCCCTGTTGAACTGCAGCGAATCTCTCTCTCTCTCTCCCTCTCTCTCCCTCTCTCTCTCTCTCCCTCCCTCTCTCCCTCCCTCCCTCCCTCTTGGCCGGATGCCACCCTGCGCACGCTTTGCGTCAACACCTCTAACGGGTCTGTGTCTCACCCACCTGGGGACCTGAGGGGAGGCGCACCGTCGACGGGCCTGCACACAAGCCGTGTCTGGCGGGGAGATGGTGTCACGCGGCCCAGCAGAGGCGCTGGGGTGAGGCAGGGGTGGGGGTGGCAGATGTAGCCAAATAACTAGAGGTTGCAAGTGATGCTGTAACACACCCCTCCTCATGCACCCATCCCAAGCAAACCTGCCTGTTTATCAACATTTGTGAGTCGATGTGTGTGTGTGTGTGTGCTGCATTTATATGTGTGCTTTGCTGGAACGGTTCTATGTTTATAAAATGTGTGTGTGTGTGTTTGTGCGTGCTTGTACTTATGTGTGTGGGATTTGCTGGAACGGTTCTCCGTTCATAAAATGTGTGTGTGTGCGTTTTCAAGATGTTTTCGTGAAGTTTGTTACCCATTTCCCCTCTCCCTCTCTCTCCCTCTCTCTCCCTCTCTCCCTCTCTCTCAGAGTGACAGATGTTGGCAGTCCCTTGCCAGTCATCCATGAAACCACAACCAAAGCCATTCTCCTCATGCTAATCTATGCCTTCTTTTTTATTTATTTTTCCAGGGGGCCGTTCTACCAGGGCCACATGAGGATGTCACCGGTAACAATTTGTGATCAACTGATTTTTTTAGATGCTAATCTTTTGTGGCAAGCACAAACATTTTTTTAGAACAAATAATATGGTTGTTTTTATGAATGTATTATTTTTTTGCGGCTAGGAGTCCCAGCGCTGGAAGTGTTTGAAGTGAACTTGCCGGCAGCCAATCCCCTTGTCTTGGGGTGTCGAGCTTGGGTAGGCCTACTTACTGGGGGTTCAGAGTCCCTGGCTGCGTCACAAAAAACGGAATGTTTCAAACGTGCACGGCTATTAAATGTTAATTTGCGCAAGAAATGAGTGCCGAGCGGCATGGCCGTACATGTGTTGCTCTGAAAAGAAATAAGCTGACACACAGCATGAGGAAGTCAAAAGTTTTTCATACCATCATCCTATTTGTGGAAAAATATCGGGGAAGAAAACATTGTTATGATCAGACGCAGCCCTCCTTCTCAATAATGTCCGCCCATCAACGTCATAACAGTGACGCTCTTAGTATGTTTAGACTCAATCTGGAGACATTCATGAGATTACATACGCGACGTGGTGATTCAGTTTGACTCTCAAAGTACGCTTGGTCCCGAAAGCACAACTTAATGCTTATTGCTTGAATGTCAGAGGACTTTCGGTTAAACACAACTGAATCGCGGAATCCCTCAAAGCCGTGCTGGGATAGAGATAGCAGTGTTAACGGAAGGCAGCTTAGTGTGTTGAAAGGAGAAGATTATCACCGGGTTCAATGTCAGTTGCAACACTCATCACGCGATTAGGGCTTGCAAATCCTTCCAGTCACTGACGTCTGATGATATACCTTGATGATAGGGAAATAAAAACAGTTAAGAAATCAACCGAACAACCAGAGAAGATTTAATCAGTGCTAGATACGATTATGTTGTGCATTTACAACATAGACTACAGCACATGTCATAGATTCTGTAAATACACATGTATGCGTACAAAAATGCATTTATATATATACTTATATAAATATGAAATGTAATCTACATGGTATATACTCTCTCTCTCTCTCTCTCTCTCTCTCTCTCTCTCTCTCTCTCGCTCTCTCTCTCTCGCTCTCTCTCTCTCTCGCGCTCTCTCTCGCTCTCTCTCGCTCTCTCTCTCTGTCTCTCTCTCTGTCTCTCCTATGTCATTAAGGGTCTCTCCCAGGGTCATATTAAAGGCTACATCTCACAGGAACCCCAGAATCGGGTTGTCAGTCAACTCCATAAACAGATATTTGCATACAAATGAAGTATCTGTAGGAAAAAGGACACCATTTTGGTATCGGAATCATTCTGGTTTGCTTTTGTAGTCCGAGTAGTATTGGCCAATCACGTTTGAGCGGGCACTGATTGCATGCAGTTAAAAAAAAAAAGTCTGTGGTCTCGTGACCCATCGGCTACCGTTTGACGACGATTAAGCCTTTTATTATCTTTGATCTGATCCGTTCATAGAGATTAGCCAAAATGGTGTACGGATCTGAAACTTGTGAACCAGTCCCGCCTTAGACGTCGTCCATCACCTTCAACCGCATTCTTGCGTCTCAAGTTGCTAATCGGACTGTAAACAATGGCCGGTGTGCGGAAGAGGAAGTCTTAAACCGGATTTCATTCATCCGTTATCTGGCTGCACCAGAGCTATAGCCTGTTGGTCGCAGAGGTGATTCTCGGTGAAGACAGATGTATTGAATGAAGGTGGAGATCCAATGAGCCAAAGAGCTGTACATAATGTCCTGCTGATCACCGCATTAAGCAGAGCTGCTCTACTCACCATGCTTGAGCACTTATTCACTAACAAGCTTACCTTAATTCACCAGGTAACATCAATATTGACTACTTAATGGTTCATTTAATACACAAGTTGATATACTAGGGAATAAATGTACTTTAATTAAAGGTCCTAGCATGAAATGTCCTATGACTGTTGATTGAGTCAAATTTGTGATATTTGCATAATTAGTGATGCGCCCTAATTGTTTGTAAAGGTGTGGAGGGTTGAGTTTGATGTGTGGCGTTGCCAACAAACACCACACCTTCATCACAAATTATGCAAATGTCACATAATTGGTTGCAAACACCACACCTCTGCAACCAATAAGGTGATGTTTGAAGTGTGTGTGTGTGTGGGTGGGGGGCGGGGTAATCTTTTTAATGTAAAAATACATTTTGGTATTTAGTTTAATTGGTGGAAGCACTGTGTTCTTCTTGGTGTGTGCCTGTACTGTTACAAGCTGTGTGCTGTGTGTTTGAATGTTACAGCGATGCTAACATGTTTGTATATATATATATATATATATATATATATATATATATATATATATATATATATATATATATATATATATTAGTGGGCAGGCACATCAGATGTTACAGGCTGTTAGTGGTTAAGAGAGAATCTGTGTACTCTGTGTGACGCTGGATTCCCTCCCGGAATATGGAAGCTGGCGCCGACCCTGACGCACAAACACGCACATGCACACACAAAAAATACACACACACACACCAAAGCACTCTGACAACCTCCAGAGTGTGCATACCTGACAGCTTCTCCAGACTACAGACATACACACCCCAACACACACACACACACACACACACACATACACACACACACACGCACAACCCAACACACACACACACAAACACACACAGCTGCTGAGATGGAGACTAAAGACGGTACCGTCTGCCCACGCCCTGGCGCTGTGCGGCTGAGCTGATGTCACCTGACACGGTCAAAACAGCGCTCTGCGTTTCCTCGCTAGGTTAGGCATCCGGGGCCGCTGCCGTCGTGGGCGCGTCGGGCCTTACCTGCTCCCCTACTCCCAGGCTCCGGGTAAACCCTTTGTGACCGCGCCACCTGGTCAGTGTCAGCCGGAGTCAACCCGGACGCTACGTTGGGGAAAGAGAGAGGGCCAGAGAGAGAGAGAGAGAGAGAGAGAGAGAGAGAGAGAGAGAGAGAGAGAGAGAGAGAGAGAGAGAGAGAGAGAGAGAGAGAGAGAGAGAGACAGAGATACTGTTAGAAACAAGTGGACCGTTTTGCTCCCTCCTTGTGACCTAATTCTTTGTCGCCCGGCGTAAACTGTGTGAGTTGGCATGAACCACAAATGACGTCATCTTGGCCCTCGCGCCAAGGTTCGTACGCGATTTTTCTCGAGCACCTTTTGAAAAAAATGAATGGTGCACATGGAGAGTTGGCACACTGCACGTCATCACCGATTTTAGGGCAAAATGGAGACGATAAAGGCCATGGCCATGCATTAAAGTCTGCGTACTTCCTGCTTGCCGCATCACGGTGACCACACTGTAGGCTTAATGTTCTTGCTCGGCACACAGTTATAAATGGGTCCAAATCGTCTTTTGGCAGGTTTTAGACCCACAGGAATGGATGTGTTTGACCGGATGTGATTTGCTTATCTCATATCTCTGCTGAAGTCTGCTAGCTGAATTTAGCATTGGCTGCAATGCTAGAGTCAAAAGTAGATCCCAGAGGTCATCATTTGAGACGTTGCCCATCGCTTTTTCTTTCTCACCTGAAAGGTTACGAAACCGATGGACAAAAAATAATAAGCTTTGTCTATTTCAAAGATTTCTATGAACAACTTTACATATTGCCGCATGACAGAACAAACAGCACACGTAACGTCATTACGTCCACGTAATACCTCCGCTGTTTCCCCTTTTCCGAGGAAAGAGGAACAGCAAACAACAAAGAATGATTCGCAGCACAATAAAAGTAGGCCATCGCTACACAGAGGCGACACACACAGGCAAAGGCAGCACGGGGAAGGGGCCGGAGTCTGTGTACGTGAGCGTACGTGCGTGTGCGTTCTTTTAGCCTTTCGGTGAAATTGAGGCCACACTTTTAAGGTCAGCAAAGTGCGGGGAAGTGCAGCGGGTTGCAGAATGTTGTTGGCACTTAGCCGGGCGCGCTTCTGAACCTCGCCGACGTCTTTGCCGAGGTCACGGCGGGAATCATAAATGGGAGTTGATGGCTCCGTTGTTCCGTGTCATAAGCCCGCTCCCGCCTGCACCCTTCTATTGCACCCTTCGCCTGGCTGAGCACGCTCGACGACATCCCGTACCGCGCGCGCACACACAAAAGGAGGTTAAGGACGGAGCGCGGCTGAAAGGAGGAGGGCCCCTAATCTCGTCTGCTTTTTTTTTGTTAAGGAGACGCAGGCTTCATTTGTCCCACACAATGTGATAACGAGACGTGGCCCTTTTAATGATGCACTTCCTGTCTCTGACCGGGTGTGACCCAGAGAGTTTTTAATGTAGGTCTGCTGGGGCCACACACACACACACACACACACACACACACACACACACACACACACACACACACACACACACACACACACACACACACACACACACACACACACACACACACACACACACACACACACACACACTGCAGCTTCTTGTTTGATTGCATCTTGGCAGAGAAAAGTTTTTTGTCTCTGTTTGCATGTTGATTGTGTTTGTGTGTTTTTTTGATGGATCCACATGATCAAGGCGATGTTCCGAGGGCCGGAGTTTCACTGAACGTCCCTTCTTGCCCCCTACCTATCTTTTTTTTTTTTCTATTTTGGGACTACATTGTTTTACTGCAAATTATAACTATAAAAAGGCCTCCAATCCCCCATTCTGTTAAATTAATAGAATTACGCAAAAAATGTAATGACAGCAATTAAGTCTTGAATATGCAAATTTTATAGTCAAGGACGATTACCTCATTTATAGCATGTGCTGGAATGATGCCAGACGTAGGTAATTTACATCCTGGTTGCTCACGGTTACATCATGATGAATATGAGATGAGCGGGGGTTGGGGCGGGGGGGGTCTCATCACGCATCCTCCCGTCGTTGAGCTCTCAATCAAAGGGAGAGGTGGGGACGGGTTTAAGGGGGCGTTGGGGGGTTGGAGGGGTGTGTGTGTGTGTGTGTGTGTGTGTGTGTGTGTGGAGGGGCTGGGGGGTTTTGGGGGTGGTGGGGGGGTTCTTGAAGAGCCTGATTTCATAGTCAGGGGACAACTTGTTTTGTTTTTGTTTGTTCAGTTCTTTTCCCGGGGAATGGAAAGAAATGCATCAGCAAAACGCCGTTCCTGGATGAATATTACTAGCGTGGAAAAATAGACCTGTGATATATTTGGAAAAGATCGGAAGCGGAAGCGTTTGTGTTGGATGGCTGTGACTTATGGGTATATTTAACATAATATTTTACACCTACAAATCTTTGTTTTATCACACGAGACCCATTTGTAGCCGGGATGGGGAGCTTGAGAAGTAAAATTGTGACATTTTGGAGTGAAATAGTTTTGGGCGCAGGGTTGAGCAGAGCATGGCTGCTAGAGCGTATTAAGCTACGTCTCATCGCCGGTCCGTGTTAACCTTATAATGTTTTTATTCCCCGATTAGAAAGAAAAGACATCCGCGCTATTGCCTAAATGACATTTAAACGCAGCGGTTTCTCCGCACGCTCGGCTGCGTAGACAATCACATCAGTTAATTATTGCAGAATGGTGTCCATAGTGGCATGAAATTTTATGGGAGCCCTCATAGAAATCCGCAATCTTTTAACATGCTAACGTTTGGCATTTAGCTCTCCCATCTGACCAGCCGAGTGAATGTGAGGCCTCGGTTGATCTACTTAATAATAACGCACTCGCTTTGGGTACGATGCACTGGGTGACATGTCTCCCAGCTAACTCTGATCTCTGAACACACTCCCTCTTTTCTTAGAAAGGTTCTTTCCAGGAAAACAGGCCCCACCGACAGAGACTCTTTTGAATGGGTGGCCGGTGGCCTACGCATCGATTCAGCCACATAATGGACGAGATTTGTCACATTGTATCGTCCGCAAAATAAAAACATAGCGTACCGGGGTTCAAACACTAGATGACGTTGCTTGAATTTGTCCCAGACAATAAAATACACACGGCCAAACACGGAGAGTACAAAACTCCAAATACAAAAAAAAAAAAAGGGATACAGCCAGGCAATTATCTCTCTTATCTTTTTCAATACTTGAAATCCTTTTACCAAGCCATTTCCCTAGCATCTCACCCAGACCTGGCTATTACACAGTCTATTGACACACATTGGTCCCAGGCCCTCTCAGCCCCCACCTCGCGGTCAAACCTCCCCCCTTTCCCCCTCTGTCCCCCCCACCCCCGCAGCCCCCCAGCCCTCTGGTCATGGAGGGTGGGTGGGTGGTGGTGGTGGAGGAGGGGAGCGAGGTCTGTGGCGGTAATGGAAATGGGGCGATGCTGGGAGCGTAGAGCCCGGGAGAAGGCTGCAGGCTCCCTGAGGCCATGCGCTGCCATGGGATGAAATAAGGAGACTATTACAGCAGAGTTGTAAAGCCCCACACGCTCCACGCACTATCATAATAGAATATTGATTCTATCAGATGCCAGGCCCCAGCCCTGTCCCCACAATGAAGGGGGGGAGAGGAAAAAAAGACTAAAGGTCATTGTGTGGGGAGAGAGAGAGAGAGAGAGAGAGAGAGAGAGAGAGAGAGAGAGAGAGAGAGAGAGAGAGAGAGAGAGAGAGAGAGAGAGAGAGAGAGAGAGAGAGGGATGGAGGGAGAGAGAGAGAGAGAGAGAGAGATTGATGGATGAGTGAGAGAGACGGGGGAGAGAGAGAGAGCGAGAGAGAGTGTGAGAGCGAGAGAGAGAGAGAGAGGGAGGGTGAGAGAGAGAGAGTGAGAGAGAGAGAGAGAGAGGGAGGGTGAGAGAGAGAGAGTGAGAGAGAGAGGGTGGTTGTTGAGAGGAAATAGAATGGTCAAGAGTACCCCAGACCATTCTATTTTGGACGGATGCGAGAGAGCGAGAGATAGAAAAATAAAGCAATAATTCAGAGACGCCGCATTGCAGAACAAGAAATATGGAAAAGGAAGGGCACGGAAATCTGTGACCAGTCTACAAAAACTATTATAAGAAAGAAAGGGGAAAAGGAGCAAGACTATCGCAACAAACTTGAACTCATTTCCTAATGTACAATTCAACCCATGTGTCGTCTTTCTCTTCCCTCCTCTCCTTTTTTTCTGTAATTTTTTGCCATAGCCACATCTGCCTCCGCAGCCATAAGTAACAGAGAAGCAATTTCAACCATTAATTGTTGATCAAGGCAGTTGGGAAAAGCGCCAAAGGAAAAGAATGACAAATAAGCAGCCACCATGCGAACAGCAGTACAAATTACACCACAAGCAGGAGACGTTTATGCTTGATTGGAGCAATTTAATGTTTTTTCTGTTTTTTCTTTTGCTACCAAAAAAAAAAAAGGCGCAAATCCTGGGAGGACAGTTAAGGAAATGACTTTTTAATCATCCAAGGAGCCGCTGCGCCTTGTCGCTCATGATGGCCCCATATTGAAGACCTAGAGCTATTAAGACGGAGTGGGGGAGGAGAGGATGGGGGGGGTGGGAGGGCGCGAGTGGAGTCGGTTCTTAGCAACAGTTGGACCGTCATTAACAGACGGTTCACAACTTCTTATGGAATGCAAAGTGAGCTAAAGTTGGGGTTACGAGCGAGGGGAGACATGTGTTTATGTGTACGGTGCTATAGCGTCTCTTCAGTGCCTGGCCTGGAAGTGTCTCCTAGGGTTTTGTGCTGAGGATTGTGGATTTATTTTGTGGTGCTGTCACATTTTATACACTACGATTGTACGTGCATTTCCATTGCTTGGTTGGGCCTGCTGTTAAATATAAAATTAGATTGTATGTATGCAACGTGGTATGGATAGCACTGTGGCTATTCACGTTCATCATTTTTGTGTAATTTCTCAATATGTGTCGTTAATAGGTTTTGGACAAAACAATGCATTGTGTATTTTTTTGCAGGCCAGAATACTTTGTCATTAACATACAAACAAATGCCACAGCATGCACGTGAACAGGACATTAGGAAACTGACTAATCTTTGCTGTGACATTATGGCCTGTACAAACCCCATGATGAATTCTGTTTTTCGAGGGCCTTTGGAAAATATATTCATGAAATTTCAATGTCCAATGAAAGAAGTCATCTTTTAACCAGTGCATGACTGTGACATGCCATTTCTCATTTCAATTCCCAGACAGGCTTTTTTTTATCAAATAAATACCCATTTGTCTTTTTATTCAACCCACACACAAACACACATTACAAACACACACACACACAAACACACACACACACAAACACACTGGGGCCCGTAATTGAACAGTAGTTGCTGTTGAGGGGAGCTCGCAAAATGAAACTGCCATTGTAGCATCAAAAATAATCAATTTGATGAGTCTTGTATATACTCCCCCATACTCAAAGTAATGTGATATTGATTCGCCCACTCTGATGTAGTACTCCTCTCCTGCGCCAGAATGATTATTGGCTTTTGACAAATTCCAGCACAATCTTTCAGCTCTCTGTCCCCTCCCCACCCTACCCTAAAGCCTAAGCACCTCTTTTGTCTCCGGGCCCTGCTGGCTCCAGGGGCCCTCAGCTCTCATACAACACTGTGCTGGCTATGTCGACAGATCACACACGTGGACAAGGCTTGCATTGGCTTCTCTGTCATTGCCAAACGGTAGCACAATTTGAACCCGATCCGTCTGCATTGAAAAACATTCGTCCTCAATTTGAATGTAAGGGACATGCATCGTGAATGATTTCAAATCCCAATCTACTTGGTTGGTTGTGTGTGTGTGTGTGTGTGTGTGTGTGTGTGTGTGTGTGTGTGTGTGTGTGTGTGTGTGTGTGTGTGTGTGTGTGTGTGTGTGTGTGTGTGTGTGTGTGTGTGTGTGTGTGTGTGTGTGTGTGTGCATGCTTGCGTGTATGTGTATGTGTGTGTATGCACATGCAGACGCACACATACCCATGTATAAATCCACACTCACACACACACAGAAAATAATTATGTTTCATGGTGTTTTCAGACATTGTGGATGGTGGTCTGCAAAACTAATATATTATTAATATCCAAATCACTCTCCCCTGTACAGCCATGTTATGTATGACAATAAAGCTGTCCTTCTCTTTCTCTGTCTCTCTCTCTCCATCCCTCCCTTCCTCTGTCTGCCTCCCATTCCCTCTCCCAATCTTTTGGTGTAACCATCAAACATTCCCGTAAAGATTCTCTCCTTATCTTTTACACTTTCTATCCATCACTGCGTGTTGCATGTCAGAACAGAGGACAACCACAAAAAATAGGCTATCTTATTTTCTAACCAAGGCAGGCTTTAGTGCTGATGGACGGAATGGTCGGATGGAGGAATGAGCTGGGCAACAAACACACACACACACACACACACACACACACACACACACACACACACACACACACACACACACACACACACAGTCATGTCAACATAAATGGTGGATTCATGTGGTGAATTGAGATTGAATGATGCAAACTCTGTGCCTGGTTGTGTAGACCGAAATGGAGTTGCAGATGGATGGATGAAAGTATGACGCAGGTGGCTAGATGAATGGGTGGATGTATGGGCGCTGGATGGATCTCCTCCACATGAGGAGGAGGTGGAGGTGAATGGATGGACGGACAGATCTGAAGGTGGAGGGTGAAGGGGCAGGCAGGCGGGTGGATGGATGGATGGCGGGTGGCTAAAGGTACACAGGATGTGATTGCAGGTGAGGGGGGAGGGGCTAGGTGAATAGATGGATGGATGGACGGACGTGAAGGTGAAGTTGAAGGTGCAGGGCGAGGAGAGGGACATTTCAGCGGTACAAGGCTGAGAGAGGGGCGTTAGTGTAGGGGAGAGAGAGGAGGTGGCTGCTCCCTGGTCCAAGGCCACTCCATATTGATTAGTATTGGTAGTGTAATAAAAAGAGTGAGACACTTCAGTGAGGACATGGTTCACTTGCTGTCTGCTTAACAAGGAGACGGCATGTGTGTGTGTGTGTGTTTGTGTGGCAGTGATCAAAAGTCACTCAATATGCCGATGCATGCATTTCGTACAAAGAAATGCCTATGGGTGTCTACACAGCAATGAATAAATGAACAGTGTGTGTGTGTGTGTGTGTGTGTGTGTGTGTGTGTGTGTGTGTGTGTGTGTGTGTGTGTGTGTGTGTGTGTGTGTGTGTGTGTGTGTGTGTGTGTGTGTGTGTGTGTGTGTGGTGTGCTTGCGTGTGTGAACGAACACGCGTGCATATGTACAACTGAAGGTATGTGTGTGTGTTCGCACACTGCGGGCTGCTTCCAATATCTGTCGTGCACGAGACCACCTCTCTTTTACAAAGAGGGTCTGTGCATGGGAAAAGAAAATCAATAGGCTGGTGATAGAAATATGCTAGAATGTTCTCCAAGTGAGAGATTGATCTGGGCTCCACAGAGGGTTCGGTAAAAAACCAAATAATGGTTACAGGGGCCACTGACCCCCAGATTTTCCACACGAAACAATAATTATAAGCAAACCCTGTATGGTTTGACTAAGCAAACACAAGCAGGGGACACCGTGAGGCTAAATGGTACGCACAGCATAGATGTCAGGTGCAGTAGGAACAAACCATCCACACCGTGAGTGTGGAACTCACAAACACATTCCTGAATAATGAATGAACATATTCATAAATAGATAAATGTATGAATAAATATATCAAATAAACTCCCCCCCCCCCCCCATCCCCCGATTACAGGGTTCCAGCCGACGGTAAAACATATATGGCCGTATGAACCTGATTAGCATTATCGTGAACACAGCGTGACCGATGCTGCAAGCAGCTGATGTAAGAATGACAACATGGAGTGTCTAAATTATAAATAAATCCCATGACGCAACATCTCTCTCTGACCGGTGCCATGCTGTTACCAGTGTGGCTGATGGATCCAGCATCAGGGTGTGGGTGGGGCTGCTGCCCATCGTCTTCATCGCTTTCTTCCTCAGCCAGCTTCTTCAGGGTGATAAGAGCCCGGATCTCCGGCAGGTCTCGGAACAGACACTTTGTACTGGTCGTACCCTGTGATTCAACACCGGGGTACAATTTATATTACAATTCACGCAACGTCGTTATGATTCCCAAATGACATCATTACATCCATGACCATGAGCCACTCTTATCCTGGGTCTCCAGAGCGGGCGTTCAACACCTCTCTCTACCGCTACAACCAGACGCAGGCTCATAAATACAATGAGATGAGATTCATGATCAGCCCTTGCTGACCTGGTCTTATTCATTCCGAAAGGTGATTGACTGATGGTAGTTCACTCAGTTCAGCCCCTTTTGTTGGCATACTTTTCAAAGATGCGTGGAACATTTAAACCGCATGGGACAAAGCCTGACTAATGTCTTGACTTTAATGTCAGATGGGCATGATGTCACGTTCGAATAAGACAGTGGCTAGACCTTATTCTTTGGAAAAACAAATGTTCTTTCATGTGACTCATTTCATATTTTTTTTATGTTTTCCATCACAATGCTTATGCTCAATCAGAACATTGTGTCGCGGACAAGCAAAGGGGGGGGGGCAGGTGTGTGTGGAATACCACCAAAGTCGAGACCTGCCTCAAACTCACCTGCATTCCAGCCACAGCCACTTTCTGTATGGTGTTTTGCGTCTAGTCCTGCGAGTCCTGACAGAGGCGTTAACCCAAGCAGTCTTTCTGGAGAGCCCAACCACGCTGACTAATAGCGAGAGACAGCCAAGCTGAAGCGCCATGATAGCGTGAGAAGGTTTAATTGCCCTGTGTGGCTCAAAACCAACCGGGTCCAGGCCCAAACATGCAGCGTCTTATAAAGGAAACACTGCCTGATGTCGACCCCTGTACACTCATTGGGTTAATTGCCGAATTAAGTTAAAAGAAATTGGGACTTTTCGTATAATTTATGTTCTGCTGGAAATGGGACATAAAAAAACTAACACCAAACCCAACCTTATCGTAAAAATAACAACATAATAACAAATAAATTGACAAATAAACAAAATGAATCGTATATATGTAAAAAAAAAATGGGGATGGATCGACTGTTCCACCATTACCTAGCCAGCCTCATCATCAGCAGCAGCAGCCACGGTTTGAGTGATGAGGCTCCTACAGGAAGCAACAGCTGTATGTGCAAATCATGCATATAAATCAATTACCGGGGCCCTATGTACTTTAAATGCACCCATTAATTAAGCAATGTCAGACACAATGAACCGTGAAGTTCATTACATTTTTAGCATTCAAACACAGGATTATTTGAAGAGTGCATTTGAGAGAGGGGGTGAGTGTGAGTTGGCCGAGAGAGAGAGAGAGAGAGAGAGAGAGAGAGAGAGAGAGAGAGAGAGAGAGAGAGAGAGAGAGATTTACCTAATGGTAGCCCCCATAGCTCAATGGTGGGCAGATGCTATCATAGATCTTGGGGAAAATATTTAGATAAAGAAGTGAAGGAAGAAAGGTTCTTAATACTCCTGATATCAAAGTGTGGACTCTTGGGAAGGACCAGGCGCTAACAGAATCATCAACATGGGTTGTTTGTGTCTGTGGCCAACTTTGCAACCCTTCACACACTGGGAATCAAACACATGCATGTGGGGGAGGTTTGCATGAAGCCTATATGTACAAATGTGCATGGAAGCAAACCGTAAATGTGCTAACAATTGCCAACTTTTTCCTGATTACTTATTTTCCCACACGCACAAAAACACACAGTAGCCTACGTGCGCACATGTGTCTGTAATGGGGAGTGGGGTTTGCTTTTATAATCTTGACTTTATATATATATGCCTTTTTTTATATGCCAGACTGTAGTTTGGTTGAAGTAGCTTGAAGAGGACAGGAGGTCTTGGGGGGTGGGGGTGGATGAGGGGTGGGGGGGGCAGGGAGAAGAAGCTGGGCCCAGCTGCCTGGCATTAAGCAATGACCTCTGCATAATGAAAGACGGCGACAACATTCCCCACTCATTACTGGGTTCCACGTCGTGACACAATTTGCATATTCATATATTTATATATATATAAATAATAAAAAAAAGAATATATATATGTATAAATATCATCGTGTGTTATTTTGTTCATACACCACTCGTTTCCCTCCCTCGTGCCCCCATAACCCCACCTTTTACTTTGTTCTCATTGCAAATTATTATTTTACACTTTTTTCTGGTCTTCTTTTCCTGCGAGGAAGGACATCTGCCTTTTCCCCGACACCGCTCTGGAAGAGGGGGGGTGGGGGGTGGGGGGGAAATAAATAAATGTGTGCGGAGAGGCACATGATCCATCCAGATGCCTCGGAAATATGGCACGGCAACGTTGACGCGTGTCTCTCCATACGGGGCCTCCGTCCCTCCCCCCTTCCTCCCCCTTCCCCCCCCCCTCTCCATTTATAGGACAAGGCGGTGGTGGAGTGCATTCATGGGGGTTTCAGCAGCAGAGAGAGCCACGTTCAGGGGGTCAACGGAGACGTGAGGGGCAGTACAGAAGGCCTAAATCCAAAAATAGGTGCAAGAGGCTGGGACCGTTTTTGGATGTGTTTCGCATATCGTCCTGGTGGCTGTGTTACTACAGTGATCTGTACAGTGTCCAGGTTGCAGTAAACAAATCCGTGTTGTTCACTGCGGGTTGGACGGAGGACGGACGGACAAAAACAACGACAAAACAACAAGCTAATACAATATCGTAGCATTGCTGATGATGAGATTACCAGATTCGGCAGCAGAGAATGTGGACGTGAGACATGCTCCTGTAAGGGGCTTGGGGGTTGGATCAATGTAAAGCATCAAGGGAGACTCAACATGGGCTTTATACCGTTTGGCTCAACCCGTAGCATTGATCCCAGAGTGAAAAGCAGGTTTGCGCACTGGAAAGGATCCAACAATGTTGACCTTCCTTATTGAACGAGCATGAAAACCCTTGTTAAATAACAAAGTCAAACTTATTCAAAATTCTGTAAATGAATTGCACATCACACCTGTAGTGTAGTAAAAAGATATAAAATTCAGGTAACTATAAATATTTGAACAGAGCCTCAATAAAAAGGGCGATGCGTCTATCTCTGATCTCAAAGAAGCCTCGAACAAAAACAACAATCTCAACACTTCATCATCATCGCCGCGACTAGCCAGAGCATACGACGGCTACGGACGGCCAACGTGTGAACGTTTTTAATGAAAAAAATCACTAAGCAATGCGTTCTTTGCCGTAGAAAACAAATTAAAATGTATTTTATTCCGTGGCGACGGACAACCTTTTAATTCAAACAAACCGAGCCGAGCCGCGTCGCCACCAACCCTGCCGTGAGTGCTTGCCCCGTCCCGGTGTGAGTGTGTGTGTGTGTGTGTGTGCGTGTGTGTGTGCGTGTGTATTTGTGTGTGTGTGTGTGTGGCGGAGGCTCAGCGATGGCGGCAGGGGCTCCTGCTAAATGCAAACTGTTTCACGTGAGCACCTCCAGCTCAGCAGCTACATCAATATAGAATTAGACAAAGTGTTATTTTTCTTTCTTTTTTATGTTTTAAACCCCCCCCCCCCCCCCCCCCCCCATCCCGTCTCTTTCCCCGTCGCCCCCCCCCCCACACCCAACATCCTCCGGGTTGAGCCTCGCTCTCCATTGCCGATGCACTCGTTTTTTCTTCGTTTCCTTTTATGGGGTAAAAAGTTGCAGCTCCTTTATGATAGCGCAGCAAAAAAAATAAAAAGGGGGGGTTTGCTTTTCTTTTTTTACTTAAATCAGCAATTGTGGGAGACAGACCTGGCGGCATGTTTGGCTCCCCACCCCCAGACAAGAAAAATGGCTCCCAGGGAGTGATTTGAATTTTAAATTTGTGGTGAAATGGTGTTTGTCATTAACAATCAAATATTTGAACCGTTGAAATACCTTTTGTCCCATTCCCACTTTATGTTGGAGAGTAGCAACTGAAAAATATTTTGGGGTGTGTATTTTTGTGTGTGTGTCAGTGTTTGTGTGTGTAGGGGGGGCATAGTTTTGCCGCTGATGAATAGATGAAACACTTCCACAAAAGCACACACAAAGTAAACCAGGAAGTGAAAAAGAACAATAGCCAGGGAGGACGAATGGGTGGCTTATTAACATATCAAACCCATTTTAACATATCAAAACAAACGCCCGGGCCGATGGAATATGTATCACTCTTTGCTTTGCTGTGTTGTTCCATTCTGAAAATGTGACCTTGACGACAAACAGTTTTGTCGTCAAGCGCCGCAGAGAGGAAAACACCGACAACAAAGACCTGAAGAGAATTGAAATAAAAAGAAAGAAGATAGAAGACCGAGGCAGGTGGGCAGATAAAGACAGACATACAGACAGACAGACAGACCAGCAGACAGACAGGAAAGTAGGCAGACACACAGACAGAGAGGCAAACAGGAAAGCAATCCGACATACAGCCTGACAGACAGCCAGACAGATAGATAGACCCCAAGAAAGGAACGACAAGCAGGCAGTCAGAGAGGCGGGACGGAGAGATTCAAATCAGACAGAGAGACGGATGAAAGGAAGGGCAGACATTCAGGCAGACAGACAGGCAGACAGGAGAGAGGGACGGCGAGAGGGAGGGGGTAGAAAGAGAGAGCGAGCAGGGCTTCCTGTCATCTCGGAGAGCCAGGGTCTCTGCTTAGCGTTCATTAGGGGGCCTGATTGAATCGGTGGGTGTAGCTCTGTCACTGTTAATGGAGTGATCTCTAATTGGAGCGCATTAGCTCTGCAGGGCTCTGGCCATTGTCATACGACAGACAGCGTCACACATCCTGTCCCAACGCTGAAAACACAACGGAGATAAACCCGGGCTCCCAATGTCATTAGCCGCGAGGAGCGCACGGTTTTGACAAACAATCCCTGGTTTTGAACGCTTGATTCGCTTTTGATTTAGGTAGGGTAAGGTATGTGTATATGCTTGGGATTGTGCGTATGTGCATGTGTTTTTTGTGCCGGGCGTGTGTGTGTGTGTGTGTGTGTGTGTGTGCATGATTGTGTGTGCAATTAATACAAGGGGCCGAGCAGCCATCAACCTCAAGGCCAAAGTAAGTCGTCGTCCCCCAGCCCCCCGTCGTCCCCCGCCCATAACGACAATCCCAAATGCCCGCCATCACCCTTCCCCGCCCAGGCCACAGAACTTGATCCATAATGGCCGCCCATAAAGGGAGAATCATCATCAATGAAAATGACAGGTTATTAAGATCCCATTTTAGGGGGGCTATGGGTTTAGTATGATAGGTTAGCTATCTATAAAACCTTTACAACCCTGCTCTTCGGCGACACCGGCAGACCCCCACTGCCGCTGCGGAACCTCCTCCTCGCCCCGTGCCGGAGACACATGCTAATAAGCTCACAACCTTTAATTAACAATATGTGTAAGTAGGCGGCCATTACGGCCTGATTTGTGAGCTGCTTCATTACGGTGAGCACGGGCCAGAGGACACATCACCGATAGGCATCACTCCGCCCTGGATATTATCCCGCTTGACGTGGACCAAATATTGGTATTTTATCATTCATCTAGCGATTAGTGACTTTGGGAATCTGCATATTTCACCGTGTCTGGGCAGCGCAGCGCGTCTGCTGACCATTTTTGTTTTCTATGTCACAAAATGGTTCATACTTTGATGAAGCTATTATCTAGTATAGACTACTGTTTCTAAGATTGCCTTGAGTCTAACACACACATTTTGTTAAATTATAGTTTTGAAATAAATAAGGCATTAACATCAATGTAGATAGAAGGCTTTAATTTGCACTGGGTATTGTATTGTTATCAACAACCCTCCTAAGGAAAATAAATGTCAAGTGGTTTACTATGCCATATGTTTGTACATAGAGATTGAGGATGCCATATAAATATGACTAAATAAATAAATAAATATATAGATATAGACAACACCTGCTCCTGCTAACAATGTATTAACATCATCGGCTCAGCTCTTGTAGTTCCAAATTAAAGCCACACCCACTCTCTCCTATTGGCTCAACACGGTGGGATCCTGTGGGGAAGAAACAACCAACAAGTAAAAATACAGTTAGATAAAAAACCCAATTAAATCAATACAAGAAAAAAAGCCCTTACTGCCAATCAAACTTAAGGGCACATGCTTTTGAAGAGTTTATCCAGATTGTCTTGACGTAAATTATAATGTCATTTAAATCTCCCCTAATACACAACCCCTCAGGGACCTGGCACTCACTCCAAAATGGCTTCCTCCTCTTCTGAACGTGTTGGTGGATGCTTGAGCCTTCTTCTTCGTCCTTTTGACAATGGAAGCCCAGGTTAGTGAGTTGTGGCCCCATGTTGCATCTGGTATCAGCGCCCTCTATATCACCAATCACCTTGAGGAAAAATGAAACGCATCAGGAAAATAAATTGACTGCACTGATAGGTCTGTACTGTTTGACCAGTAATTTTAGGACATTGTGTTTATTTCTATTGACCTTTCTTGTGAAGCATTGTGTCGTCGTGTGTATTGCATTATTATTTTATAATTTTAGTATAAGTAGATTTTGCTTTTTGCAGTAGCTATCGTAATGGCAGTAGTAGTCGGTTCATTATGCTAATTATGAGCAACTAAACACCAACTACAGAAGCAACTAAATTAGTCACTATACACAAATGAAAAAATATACGGAGGTTATCATTCTAGATAAATTATTACATCTATAATCATATCTGAACACATAGTTTATTGTCTATTTTGTGTTTCTATTTTATTATAGCCTGTGCACCAACACATCCCACATAGCATGAGGAGCCGCGATTCTTAGAGTGTGAGAGAAGCTGAACTTTCGCGCTGCCTGACAAGGACTCTGATTGGCAGAGCTGGTATTCTCCCAGAGGGCCTGGGAGCAGAGTTGTCATTTAGTCTCTGACTCTGGGCCTGCTGCATACGCTCACACTCCCAGGAGGAACACACACACATACACTTGGTGACAACTGCACCTTTCGAAAACCGCCTCAGAGCAAATGTAGTGCCCTCACTCCGGCCTACTTATGTACTGTGGTATCAAGTCATACTCACCTTTCTGTTAGAAAACATAAAGTGAATAAAAACATTTTGAATTGAGAGAGAAAAAACATGCATGCAATTTTCTTGACACAAAGAGGAAACATGAGTGAATTGCCTTCCACAACACGCTACCACTTACAAGTATACCACGGCGCTATCAAGTTAAAAAACGTTGCCTCGGTCCGTTTATAAAGTCGCAGAGAGGTGGAACACAGAGGCAGTTGAGCGAACATGAGAATGAGAGCTTCTTCATTTGAAACCAGTTTAAACCTGCCAGTTAATTATATGTGGTGTGCTTTAGAGAAGATCTTCCTGCTTAGCAGACATGGCTGCCAGGGAGGCATTCATCTCTTCAACACATGTGAAGGACGATCTCTCTCGCTTTCTCTCATTTTACTACACCTCGTCCCCATCTATTGTATCTCTCTCTCTCATCTACCGACATACCCCAATAAACACAAAGGACAAAGTCAACAGAAAGAATTCACACACACACACACGCGCGCGCACACACACACACACACACACACAGAGACAGAGAGAGCGAGTGAGAGAGAGAGAGAGAGAGAAGAGTGAGAGAGAGAGCCAGAGAACAAGAGAGAGCGAGAGAGAGAAGGAGGGAGACAGCAGACAGAGATCACTCATGCTCTGTATAAATCAGTCATATTTCTGAAGCCGCGCGCTGCAGTAATTACAGCGAGAGGGGTAGTCAGACGGCCGTTTGTCAATTATTGTTGCTGCGAGGTGTTCCTCTGAAAGGTTAACTCCTTCATATTATCTGAATGGGAAATTAGGTCAATATTGGTCCGGCGAGGGAGTGCTGCCCTGTGGAGACAGACGCTGGGCCTGAGTCACAGGAAGCCGCGGCCACTAGGTCATTAATAATGAGAGAGTTAACGGCACTGATTATTATAGGCAACACGATACACACACACACACACACACACACACACACACACACACACACACACACACACACACACACACACACACACACACACACACACACACACACACACACACACACACACACACACACACACACACACACAAATGCTTTCACTGCGCTGGTATTTATCCCTGCTTTTTGCTCATCAGCAGCCCCCTTCATCATCATCATCTTCGTCACCGTCATCGTAACCATCATTATAAAATTAAACAGCGCTGCATGGAATCCTTAATTGTAATTATGGCCTATAAATCCTCATCTCTTGAGCGACAGTGTCAATCTAGCCAGGGCAATTATTATTATCATTATTTTTACATTACATTACAATTAAAAACATCATGTAAATTAATGTCATGGCTCTAATAATGCCGATAAGTGCTGACAACACTGTTCAAACGCGATAACAAAAAAAATTAAATAAATAACATAAAATAAAGAACCACAGGAAAGCAAATTTGCAGGGGAGGAAGCGCTCCTCTCTTCACACACTCGCACACACTCAAAACACCCCTCCTCAGCGCTTTTCCCAAACCATAAATAAATTTGCAGCGAGAGGTAATATTCAAGCTGGCAGAGTCTTAGTTGTGCATCTTTAATGGAAGTTTTACAGAAGCCGTGCCAGTTCCCCACATATGCTGCCTTTCTCCCATATGGAGGAGAAGGCGAGACGTCGAAGGAGCACAGTTGGCTCGTCCCATCGTTTTATAAGTCCGACGACACTTAAAAGCACGACGCCCGCAAGGTACGCGCCACGCAGAGGGACATAAACCCACTGTGGTTTTAGTGGGGAAGATAATGACTTTGCCTGCATTTCATTTGTGCATCAGCCATCTTGTTTTTGTGTTTGCTTGCGTGTCTTTTTTTTTCAGACTCAGCCGTTACGGGGCCTCTTCGCCAGGGTCCTGGGTTATACAAGACGCGTTTCCCCCTGCAATTTCGGCCCAAGCAGTTGTTCGCCGCTGTGGAAATGTCTGCGAGATGCAGCTGGGGAACATCTGTTTATAGGTAATGAGCCTCGCTTTACCTTTAATGTCTTTTATTTGAAACACTGATGGGAAAAAAACGTTGCTTAAACTTTCCTTTTTCTATTGTTGTTACTCATCCGGAACTTTTTTTGCTCCGACGTGGTCAATACTGCAGGATGGCCGCCGTAAGGGATACAGCAAATGATGCGTCATTAATATTTACTTTTGTTTTGTGAATGTTATGTGCAATTCGGTAAAAGAAATGCAAATTAGAGCAGAATATTCACCCAACAAACCTAGTTCAACAACGGTTGATTAAACAGCAAGGTTATCATTTTGATATGTTCAAGCAACACTCGCTCTCTCTCTCTCATTCCCTCTCCCTCTCTCTCTCTCTCTCTCCCTCTCTCCCTCTCTCTCTCCCTCTCTCTCTCTCTCTCTCCCTCTCTCTCTCTCTCTCTCAAACAGGACACACCAGTTTGTTTTTAATCTTTAATCTTCTCCTTCTTCTTCTTCATTTCTGCTCTCCAAACAGTGTAATGCTGGGGAACGTGGCTCCGGGCATCACTCGCAGGGCTTGCTTTTCGACTTATTCGTTTAGCCTAATTCCGGCTGTCGGTAGTGTGGGTATTGTGTAAACCTCGCAGGGCCCCGGGAGCTGTGGCCATGTTAATCTAAGGGAGGAACAGGGGCCCCCCGCGGGCCCGGCTGTCCAGGACACCTCTGCTTAAACTAGGCTCCTCAGAGGAAATGAGCCATCCGTCAATATTCCCTCAGTAAACACATAACGACTACTTAAATAGTTTAATTGCTCACTTTAAACGACTCCTAACCGGGCAACCGAGTCATGTTTTGCCAAACCAAACGGAGCCCAAATTAAATACTGTCTCTCTCGCTGTCATTTTACCATCGCTGTCTCATTTCACGGTTCCTGGAGACGGTGTCGGCCTATGTTTAAAAGTGTGATGCGTTTTCGTTTTTATTTTATTTCTCTAAATCATACATCCTAAATGTAAATGTAATGTTTGCCTCCTAATCTGACTTCACGATCGCGATCGCAGTGCGACACATTTGGAACGTAACCGCATTTGGATAAGCAAAAAAAGGAATAAACGTAATTGGAAAAAACACAAAATGTGGCTTTAAACTCAATTTAAAGAGGGAGAGAGAGAGAGAGAGAGAGAGAGAGAGAGAGAGAGAGAGAGAGAGAGAGAGAGAGAGACTGGACCTCTACACCAAAATATATAAATTCTCTCTATATATACATACAGTATTTTCAACAGTTTCTTTTTATTGGCTATTTTATTACATTTTATTTTATTTAGTGTATTTTTTTAACATTATCTCCCTGGTTATTCTATTGTCTGCGTCAAGCTGTCACCTTACGTCAGGCGGGGGGGCGGGGATATACACACACACACACATATGCATTCTGCATCCGCCCTGCCGTGAGCATCGCTCTGCCAGGGTTACATAAAACCATAATATAATCATCTCAAATGTTCTCGCAAGTGCCAGGCATGCCCTATGGTGATTCCTGGAGATCACTCTGTACATAAAACTAGTATTTATTTATATATATAAAAATATATCCATCTTCCTGAAAGTGTGTATGTGTGCGTGCATACATGTGTGTGTGTGTGTGTGTGTGTGTGTGTGTGTGTGTGTGTGTGTGTGTGTGTGTGTGTGTGTGTGTGTGTTTGGGCCTGACTGTGTGTGTGTGTGTGTGTGTGTGTGTGTGTGTGTGTGTGTGTGTGTGTGTGTGTGTGTGTGTGTGTGTGTGTGTGTGTGTGTGTGTGTGTGTGTGTGTGTGTGTGTGTGTTTGTCACGGATACAATGAAAGAATACGATATTTTTTACTGTGGGATCAGCTCATATAACATTATGTTATCGGTTTTCTTAACCAAGCTCTTCCCCTTTTTACTGGGCCTCTCCCTCAGGTCTAGAAGAGCATCCATATACCTGTAAGACATACTTGCACCAGTGTCTCTATTTGATGCCCTTTTTAAGTAATGGTTTATAGAAAGAGAGAAAAAGAGAGTCCCTCTCTGTCCCATCACATCTCACAAACGGATAGATGTGCACTAATCAGAAATAAAGATTTTCCTTAAACTTTTGTTTTTCTTCACCTTTTCTCCCTATTATGCTCTCACTCCCTCTCTCGCTATCCCTCTCTTTATAAGCACGTATTTGTGTGTTGACATTTCTGCATCTTACAAAGCGTATCCTGCATCTTCAACCGACATCGTCCAGCTCAAGGCGGCTCGTTCTGTCACATCTGTACCAATTTGGGATTTAAGAAACTTTTAGTGATTAGGAAAATGTGTACTTTCACTTTCTAATCTCAGGCAAATGACTGAATCATTTGGAATAACATCCCTGCCAGTGTAACGGTGTTAGATGCTTACGACTGCTAAACCCGCTGACATGCTCCAAGTCCAACTCAAAGGAAAGTCTAAGGGTCTTCATGTTAAATTAGGTATTAATGTATACTTCATTTACCAGGGCATTGATCATTGCGTAAACCAATGCTACGTAATGGGTCATTAATGTCCCCTTATTTTGAAGGGTAACCAAAGTGTCTGCTTAACGTCAACATGGACGTGTGTGTGGACCGAAGAACGAATGAAGACGGGCGTGCCTCTCACCTCTACGATGCTGCCGTCCGCCTGCCGCAGGAAGTGGCGGTACCGCTGACGGAGGCCGCTCCGGTACAGGGTGTAGATGGACACGTGGGTGCTGAGCTCGCCACCTGCTGCGTATGGGACACGACCACCACCGTGACCGCCAACACCACCACCACCACCAATCCAGGCTGAGGCGGTGTCGCCGGAGACAGGCACGGACGTGGGGCTCTCTTCCTCTTCCTTTCCTGCCCAGATGTAGTCGCTGACCGCTACCTGGAGGGGTACACGCCCGCACGTACGCATGCACGCACGCACGCAAACACACACACACACACGTGTAAGGGTTGGAAGTGAAGGGTGAGGGTGGCGATGAGAAAGTCTCTATCACCCCCATTTAAGAAAATGACGACAGTGTTTTTTATGATGTTGATGTTAATTGTAGAAAGTAATACGTCTTGAATAGAACTGTAGTTATCACGGAAATGTCTTGTAGTTCATTTGGCTTACAGTAAAGTACTGTACAGACAATACCATGTTTTATCTAAACCATGTTCACACGTAACTATCACTTAACCTTCAACAAAGGCTAAGCTAGCAAACAGCCTTTTTTCCTCCTGCTCTAACGATTCCTTGACCTTTTATAAACTATTTGACTGTCTTTCCACCAAAAACGCTTATTAAGGCAGAAGGCCCTTGGAAGCTTTTCAAGCCACCGTTTCATAATGCATTTGCATTAGGCTAATGCTCACCGCATTTGCTTTTGGATGGTGATGATGACCTTTTCATTCAAACCAACAATGCTGCCAAACCAGCAGTGGGCCTCAACATGCTATAGTCAGTCACATCGGACCCCCTCCCCCCCTCCCCCCCTCCCCCCTATGATAGGCGCTTATATAGGCTAAACATACACACCAAAGTCACTAGATATGCACCAGCAGTGTCCAATTCATAAAGCTGTTAATGCCTGAGTGGGTGCAGGTCCTATGGGGGCTGATCACTAACAGGTAAAATATCAGGTTATGTTCGAGATCATGCATGCGCATGAGATGGATGGTGGCATAGATATTTATGCATCTGTGTGTGTGTGTGTGTGTGTGTGTGTGTGTGTGTGTGTGTGAGTGTGTGTGTGTTGCACTCTGCACCTGTAATACACTGCCCTTCTCTATTAGGGTGAGACACGGGGAGCAAGCAGAGCGTGTAACATGTTATATAGGTCATGTAACTCGAAGTCATCCATGTGTGAAGATCATGGAAGCTCCCTCGCTCGCTCTCTGACGCAGACTCACACACACATGCATGCACGTGTTAACACATACACTCACACACACACATTTGCATGTACTCATGCACACACACACACACACTCTCACACAGACACACGCACACACAGACACACATTCTCTCTCCTAAAACAGTGTCTGCCTGTAATGGCTACTGATTACATGCATTAGCGTTGTTTAGCCTCCACATCAGATGAACTGAAAAGACAGAAGCCACTCACTCACACACACACACACACACACACACACACACACACACACACACACACACACACACACACACACACACACACACACACACACACACACACACACACACACACACACACACACACACACACGAAAGTGCACACACACCACAAAAACATGAGTCTTGTAACTAAGGCTTATCGCATCAATAACATTTGCTGGGGTTTCTGGGAGCCAGGGTCCACTTCCTGTCTGTGTTCTCAGGACAGGAACCTAGTTATAGCATGAGACCTCGCAAGTGATGTCATCATAGCTCCTCCTACTTTACCCAGTACATTCTCTATGGGGACTTTTAAATATTTTTTAAGTCAGCAATTACTGAATGCTTGCCAAACAAAAAGGTAATTGCTTTTAACAAGCTTAAGTTTTATTTGATTACTTTTTCGTTTTGTAATTTATCTCCAATTGTTCAAGTTGGCTAATATCAAGAAAAAAACCGTTTGCTAGCATTTAGGCTCCATTGGCACAAATGGGCAGTCGATTTCAGGCCGTTAGTTTAACCCCAGAACTTTAAACATGATATCCCTCCGCCGTACAGAGATATTTAACAGTGAGAACTTGAATACAGAAAACAAACGAAAATTGTGTTCAGTTAAAAAAGCCAACACCATAGCCTTCCTCCACTCAACAGGCCGGTGTCAACCAGGTCTAACCGGTATACATCACTCATTCATACGAATGTACACATATATATTGTATGACATACAACACTTCGGGCGGAGACATGCAATCCAGTTGGAAGTTTTCAACCCAAGTTTTTAAAACTCAAGGTGACCTCACCCCCCCCCCTCCCGTAATTGGCTCAGTAATTATGATAGGTTTAAGAAAACAGAGGACTAGTTGAGGAGTGCATATGTGTGTGTGTGTGTGGGGGGGGGGGGGGGGGTTAGGGGGGGGAGGTTGGAGGGAAGGGGGGGCTTTGAGTGGCAGGGTCACTTTGAAGGAGAGGCGTAATTTGGCGGTGAATCAATGTCACCGCCGCACTTCTAAACGCTTAGCGCAAAACACAACTCTAGGCACTTTCCTGCGAAAACAGAGGCGGCCATTACGGCTCTTGTAATTAGAGACGTGGTTTGGAGCTGCGCAACGACACTGGGCCGGGCGGGGAGAAGGGCACTGTTGTCGAAATGTCAACAACAACAACCGAAAAAGAAAAAATCCACAGAAAAAAACAACACAGAAAAAACAAGTGCAGAGAAGTTAAAAAGAAGAAGAAGACCAGGCGCAAACATTTAGGCAAAGTGGAGGAGGACACCTTTTTTTTAAATCTGTAATTGGACACTCATTAGAGTAATCGCCCTCCTGGAAGGGGGTCCTGAGTTTTAGGAAGGGCGCAGGAAACCGATGTGTCGCTGGCTGATTGCTGGCTGCTGCTGCTGAGGTAATGGGCACCGAGTTAGAGGCTGGGGCCGCAATCACTCTGTTTTCATAGAGTGTGAATGGGACCGTTGATGAGTACTGCTGGTTGTTTTAAGAGAAAAATTCTCACACACACACACACACACACACAAACTAGAAACGACTTTTGTAAGAAGTGAAGGCAGTTCAGGGATATTGTTTGTCTGACACAGCCTCATCAACGTTTTGGGTTTTA
This sequence comes from Gadus chalcogrammus, assembly GCF_026213295.1. Taxonomy (NCBI): domain Eukaryota; kingdom Metazoa; phylum Chordata; class Actinopteri; order Gadiformes; family Gadidae; genus Gadus; species Gadus chalcogrammus. Next base: position 13,329,792 of record NC_079434.1, on the reverse strand, counting down.
AGTGGAGGCTACTTTAGTATTTTTTTACTGTATCCATTTCTATTATTGAGTATTGAAACAACAAATTTTGGTTGCTGCTGATTACCCTTCACTAGTTTAAGCGTTCTAACCTCATTTCTTCATATTTGATGAAATGTATGAAACCGCATGATTTTTGCCCTTCTTACCTTGCACCTCGATTGTTGAATGCACTTAATGTCAGCCACTTTGGAAAAAATCGCAGCTAAAAAAATGGCATGCAATGTAACGGGTCTGTACAGACAGTTTAAACCAACTATGGGAGATAACTAAACAAGACACGAGGAAACACTGTACATATCCATATGAATACAAATCGTTCCACCTTTTCCAGCCGGTTAACCATGTCATGCTGGAGCCTTTGTGAATGCTGTGGTAGTCTATATCGTCTTTATTCTATATATTCCCTGTATTTCTGTGTTTGCCTCAGCAAATGTTTATTCTTAATTCCGTCAGGTTTTTCGGGGGGACACCCGCAAAATCCCCGTGTGAAATCCACCTGACAACCCCAGACAAAGACCTGAAAAGGTGTTTCTGTATGCATTTTGTTGATGTGTGTGTGCACGTTTGTGTAAGTGTGTGTGGGGGGTGCTTTCGGCTGATGCCATTTCACGCAACGCTATACGACGCGGCTACGGCTGCACAACACATCGCGGTGGCGGCGGTTTCAGTGTCTGGAGTCAGACGGAGGAGGAGGAGGAGGAGGAGGAGGAGGAGGAGGAGGAGGAGGAGGGTAAAGGGGAGGAGGAGGAAGAGGAGGAGGAGTAGGAGGATAAGGGGGAGGAGGTGAAGTAGAAGGAGGAAGAGGAGGAGGAAGAGGAAGTAGTGGAATAGGAGCAGGAAGAGGACGACGGGGAGGAGGAGGAGTAGGAGGAGGAGGAGGAGGAGGGCTCCCTCTGTCGCCCTCCTTCCTCCTCTCCGTTTGTGCTCTGCCGGGGTCCGCCCGGCATGGCGTTACGCGATCCCAGCCTGCATGGCTCCCGTCCCCGGGACCCTGAGTGCTCGCCTCTCCCCTGCTCCGCCATTGTCCCATTTCGATGGCACTAAGTGACTGATTTAGGTCCGCTGCCTGCGCGGAGCAGCCGGGCCAGCTGTGGGTTAAGCAGATAGCATTCAAGTGAGCTAACCCAATTGCGGCCCAATCAAGCCGGGATTTATTGTCGGGGCCTGTATTTTTGAAATCTGATAGAGTCCGCGTCAGTCCTTTTGACTGGCATCGGCAGAGACGGGCCCCTTGTTTCCCTTTAGCCGGGGAAGGGGGCGGGGGGGGGGGGCTATAAACAGCAAACCATGTTTTCCAGCACGGACATAAATTTGAGAATTTGTAGACATTACCGCAAATGCACAGGCGGGTTGGGGGGCGGGTTGAGGTGGGAGGTTGGTGGTGTCGGTGGTGGGGGGTGGTGTTGGTGGTTCTGGAGGTGGGGGTGGATGCGGGAAGTGGGGATGGCAATGGGACAGACACCATGACACCACGGTGCATAAATATAGTCTGTCTATTTTATTTTGGGATTTTATACCCACTGTGTCACATCATTTCCGCGTGTGAACGCAGGAATAAAAGGCCCTCTGCATATAAATGCCGCTACCTGGTGCGAGACATTCTTGAGGGGAAAATCCTATAGGAACTGTATACAAAATTGTCTATGAATTAAGCTAAATCCTATACGAAATAAATAAAATATCCCCGTATGAATTGTAATATAACGGCCTGGCGTGTCAATCATATTAAGTCGTGTGTGAGAATGTTAAACCAAAAGAAATGTGTCATGAGGGGGATTTTAAACTGTTTTTTTTCTCTGCCTTAAAAAAATAAAAGACCCCCACACCCCCCAAACCCCTAAAAAAGACATCACTGCCTGGGAGATTAAGGGGATAAATGCACTACATTTGAAAAAGGAACGAAAAAAAAACAGTTTTGGTGATATATATATCTATAAAAAAAAATGACCCATATTCATACCTAAATTAAGATACAAACTCACAACCAACAGCTAAAAAAGAGGGCAGACAGTATCTGGGAATTAAAAAAAAGTAATTTTCCACTCAGTAAGAGCCCGGTCTAATAACATCCGTGTCTCGGGGAGGAAAAGCACATTTTAGATTAGGGTCTGCTGTGCCCTTGACTGTCAAAATACCACCGGCTGACATTTCACTGTGTTTGGTGACATGTCAAATGTAAATAAAGCATCTGGAGACGACTGTAATTATGCAAAAAGGACATTTCCTCTGCCACCCACTCCCGCGGCCCCCTGCTGTTGCCTCAGCAACAGATAACAACACTGGGTTCCCAAACTTGAATCGACCTCGTGACCTTGTCATGACCTTCCCCCCCCCCCCCCCCCCCCAGTCCCCTCTTGCTTCTTTTTTTTTCCCGGCCGTAGACTAGTAATCAAAACCAGTCGGCCCACTTTTCACGCCCACCGACCAATCAGAAGACAACACGGCGAAAAATAATGAAAGAAACAAATTCATCCAATCGCAGCAGCCGGTGTACCGCAGCCGCCTTAATGCGCCCTCCCCATTCCACTGTTTCCAAAACACTGCCAAAGGGGAAAGGGATGAACACTGCCTCACTGATTAATAAATAAAAACTAAGAAGGCCCCAGAGTCTACCTGTATCTCTGTGTGTCCAATGCACTGGTAAAGGCACGCCCAGGTAAAAAAGGCTATTTAAGCGTGACTGGGAGTGAGCGAGAAACGTGATGCGTCTCTGAGCGCCGTAAATACCTGCATTTACTCTGCGACGGTGTCATTAATGAAAATATATACATGTACGCACACACACACGCCCCCCCCCCCACACACACACACACACCGGTGTGGCCCCCTTTTGTGTGTGTCAGTTAAAAAGAGGAGGAGGCAAGGCCTCATGCACCGTCTGCAGGCAGGCAGACAGCCTGAGCCGGTGCTGGCTGCTGTCCAGGACCAGAGCCTAAGGCATGGACACAAGCAGGCCTGTCAGCCCCCCGATCCCTGGATGACTGATCCAAACAAGATAGCCATCATTACCATTCACACAAACACACAGAGACGCACATCGGACGCACACACACACACACACACACAGATGCACACATGCGCACATGCGAGCGGGCACATATGCATACACAGACGGATGCACACACACACACATGCAAGCACACACGTACGCCACACATACACACGAATACCACACACACACGTAAGTCTTTTCTTTTACAATGTCTAATTTTACCTTCCATTTGCATGCGCCTATGGACTAATTAAATCTCTCTCTCTCTCTCCCCCTCCCTCCCTCCCTCCCTCCCTCTTCTGTCAGCGACGTGACAAATAATGCGGCAGCACTCGTTTCACCACATTATTATGTATGAAATGTAAAGGCTCCATAATGTATTCCAGCTTACCCCGGATCTCCAGACCCCTGTGCTAGTAATGAGCAACAACAACAACAACCAACCAACAAACAAACAAACATCACACACACGTACACACGCACAAGTCGGTTGGGGACGACGCAGCCGGCGCCAATGCTTCCAACGCTCTCCTCTCTCCCTCGCGCTCGCTCGCCCGCTCGCTCGCTGTCACTTTTCAAGACCAAAGTTGCTGACCTTCCGGTTTTTATTTTATAAAATATCACTCCCACCCAACGGGAGTGATATGTAGACGGGGTGGGGGGGGCAAGTTTTTTCGTTTTTTTTTTTTTTATCCCTTTTTGTTTTTCCCCTCGTCTTTATCCTCCTGGTTTGCTGTTCTGTCCCACTTGGCTTTAATTTACAGTGGGAGAAATAATTAGAATCTCAGTTTTGTGAGGAGTGGAGTGAAAATGTAAACAATGCTACCCTGCGGGCGGGTGCTTCATCACGTTGACAGGTGCATTTGAATTTGCCTGGGTGGCGGACAGGCCTGGTTATTTATGTGTCAGTCGCACATGGGAGCCCTGGCGGTGGCTGGGAGTCAGAGTCTCGGGGACCGGTGGAGGGAGAGGGGAGCTGGGGGAGGTTGAGGGGGTGGTCTGGGATCGAGAGAGGGGGGGCCAGAGTGCACCGTGGAGGGGAACCTCGAGGGGTGGAGCTCAGGGGGATCGAGAGATCAGGATGACTTTGAACTGTTGATTGAAAGATTGTCAGGAAACGAGTGACATGTGCAAGGGAAATGTACTGTAGTTTAAATTGAATGCCCACTGAGAAGCTATATATCCGGACGGTTTAAGGTTTTGTTTCCCTTTGCGGAAATGAATCTTGTGTATGGGTCTCAGGTCCCTTGGTTTCAGGTTGAGTAAAGACCCACAGCAGGCTCGTTACCTTGGTAGCTAGCTAGTGTAGCATATGCAACCATAGTTGTAGTCCATGGTACAGCAGGTTTGTGCATGCTCTGCTGTCTATGGACTACATCGCAGCGCTGATTACACATGTGTGTGCACCGGTTCTAAATATGATCTAGAAATTGATTCCATTTATGTATTTTCCTCTCACACAAAAATAATAAAAATGTCTCCGACAGACACTTTAAATGATTGTAAATGTGGATTTATTTTTATATCAGGGTTATATTGCCAGTCCATTCCTTCTATTCTATTTGTGTCTCCGTTTGACAGTGATTTTGTTTTATCTAAACATAAACAGTGATAGGAGACAGTACAGCAGGCATGCCACGCAGAAGAAAGGAGCATCAAGCGTTATTGCCAAGTGAGAGAAGGGTTAGACAGAGATGCCTCTTTTGTCTACAGAAAAAAAACCTCTCTCTCTCTCTCTCTCTCTCTCTCTCTCTCTCTCTCTCTCTCTCTCTCTCTCTCTCTCTCTCTCTCTCTCTCTCTCTCTCTCTCTCTCTCTCTCTCTCTCTCTCTCTCTCTCTCTCTCTCTCACACACAGAAGGGCACACACACACACGCGCACAAAAACACACACATGCACCCATATAAACAAAAGCGGTAACTACATAACATGTACACACACCTACACACACAAACACACACAGGCATGCCAAATGCGAACACGCAAACTCGGTTGCAGAGACTCAAACACAAGCGGTTACTGCAAAGCATGTGCATAAACACACACACAAGCACACACGCACGCACGCACACACAGTCACACACACACACACACACAAGTGCCAACTCGCGCAGACAAAGCCCCACACAGCGAAAGAGCGCATGCGTGTCAGTAGCGCCCGCAGGCACCGGGCTGCTGGGAAGCATGGAGGTGGGGGGTGGAGGGTGGAGGGAGAGTTGAGGGTGTTGGGTGGACAGTGTGTGTGTGTGTGTGTGTGTGGAGGGGGGGAGGGGGGATATTTTGCGGGCAAAGGTTTGCTAAGCTGCACGGGGGTCACCCCCACCACCCCCACCCCCACCACCCCCATCACCCTGTCCTCAGAGCTGGCCTCAATTTAAAAAAAAGGGGCCAGTGTGTTGTGTTGGATACAGTGAAGGCACAGGCGATAGGCAGCCAGGCCTTTTGAACGTGGCCCCGCGTGGATGTAACCGCGGTAACCATGTGATCCATGTAATGGTCTCATAACGGCCCGGCATATGTGCATAGATGATTGCAAGGAGGGGTAGACACACACGCATGAACACACACCCTGAGACATGCATACATAAATACATACAAACACACACACACACACACACACATTGCACACGCCCATTCTCACATACACATACAAACACACACACACACACACACACACACACACCCACACCCACACACACGCACACACCCATGCTAACCGTAACATATACACATACAAACACACACACACACATACACACACACACACATATACGTACACCAACACACGCATGCAATGATGCACACAAACACACATACATACAAAATGTAACTCTGAAAATCGCTTGCATATTGTGGTGAGTGGGAACTGGCTCAGGCTCAGATAAATAATGGCCTGCGACGCACACGCATGGCTAGGCTAGCCAATGTCAGCCATTATCATGGAAATAGATATGCTGTTATTGTAAATCTGGCCAATATGGGGACGGTCAGCAGCTATAATTGGAAGGGGTTTAAAACGGCATGGATGCACACAGGCCCACGTTGGGCCTCTGATTTGGCTCCAGCAGAGGTTTGTGTCTGGTTAAACGCACCGATGGTCAAGACAAGGCAACCACAGCCCTGTTGGCACGCAGTGAGGCACACAGACCCACACACACACAGAGTCACATACTGAGGTAGACACACACACACAAGCACAGAGTGACAAAATTGCTAGTACACTAAAGTAGACCCTGGACATGGGTTCTCCCTCTTGCTCATTATTGTGCCCGTGACGCAAAGGCCCAGTGTCTAAACATATTTCAACCTGAGTTATCGTAGCCACACTGTGAGGGCAGTGCAACAAGACTCTAACCAACCAACATCAGACTTTGAGGATGACAAACGAGGCACGTGTGACTCCTATTTACAGTCTGCATAAATTGAACGACTTGAAAACAAAAACAAACGATTTTTGCAGTGAGATAGTGTCTGAAGATACTCAAGATTGCGTAAAAAATATAATCCCGGAAAATAAGATATGGATAATTCGCTGTTACTCATCTCTGTCTCTTTTTTATCCCGGCACTAAACAAAGCCAACCCGCTGCCTACAGTAAACAAGGCGGTGGATCCTCTGCTTCTCAGGGAACCTGGGAGTCACCCGGGGTCGAGGCGGGCGGGGCCGTCTTCAAAGCTCGCCGAGGATTACCTGTGACTTCAGTGGAACAAGTGGAATAAAACGCTTTCGCTGTCTGAACAAAGTGCCCTCGCTCGTTTTCTAAGATGAACATGCAAATATGATGGTGGAACGTAATACGTCTTGCGGTTGGATTGATCCGTCATGACTCCTCTTTTGATTATAAATTAAAGAGCACCTATTATGCTTTTTCGACTTTCATGACGTCTAAACGTTCTTATAATGATTTATAGTCATGTTTAACCATACTAAAGTGTCAAATAATGACATACATGCATTTAGACGTGTTCCCTGCTGACCGTCTTGGGTGGCTGTGCAGAGCGCTAAACACAAGGGACGCCAGTTGCCATTCACTTGTTAAAATTTCCGGAATTTATCTACGTAGAACAATCCGTATTTTCCATGGTAATGCTGCAACATGTTCTTCCGCAAGGTAAGCAATCACAACGGAGTGGGGTTGGCAGGAGGGGGGCGAGGGGGCGTAGAAGGACGAAGCCAAGTGTTGACAGAGAATGCTGAAAGCGCCCAGATGAGAGGAAGAGCTTCCCGAAAATGTACACAGTTTTTTGTGCTGAGATTCGTGTCAGGTTGCTCTATAGGAGTCATTAATAAGAAATAAAGACCAGAAAAGTAGTATAATAGGAGATCTTTAATTGCTATGAACGATAATGCATTGATGCATGTTTCAATAAAAACGGCACAAAATACACAATTTGGTCTCAAGAACAGACAAACAACAGGTTCTGCATATTACGCTGCGATATATGAAACAACGCCGTTCATTAATAACATGATTGGGGATTTCAAGGGTGTCCCAGTAAGATGAGTACCAATGAGTGAGGCTGTGTGACTTTCTACCATCCTAATGGAACACAGTAATCCTCGAGATGTTAAACCGTGCTCCTAAAGTACCACATTAAGATTGGCTGTAGATGGGCAGCAAGGTGCAGAATTGCCTTTGATATCCGTACATCTACGTTAGAGTGGCTTCCTCATAATCAGCCCTCGAAGGCTGGAGGATCCAAGCCAATAACCTAAATGAGAAAGGCGCGCACAAGCACACACACAAGCCAGCGCACACACACTTGTACATCCGTGCACACACTCACACACACACACACACACACACACACACTCGTATAAACACACATGCATGCATACAAATACATTCACAACTGTCAGGACACACAGGCAAATCCCCCCACACCTCCATAAGCCCCCCCCCCCCCCCCCACACACACACACACACACACACACACACACACACACACACACACACACACACACACACACACACACACACACACACACACACACACACACACACACACACACACGCACGCACGCACGCACGCACGGACACACCAACATGTGTGCTATGAAAACCAGGCAAAGTGTCCCAGCTCTCGGTGGGATGTCGTCTGGGGCTGTTAAGACGCGACACCTGTCACAATCACCAGCCCTCCCCATCCCCTCCGGGCGATTGGGGAGGGGGGGCTTGGCCAAGGTCAAACTCTCCGTAGAGAAGACCGGGAAACCAGACAACGGCCAAACAAAACAACAACAACAATAAGTGACTAACGACAGACGGTCACAAGGAATCAGCCGAAATTCTCCGTCGGAGTCACAAGCTGTGCGTCTACACATCCGTCAGTGTGTGTTTGTGTGTCTGTGTGTGTGTGTGTGTGTGTGTGTGTGTGTGTGTGTGTGTGTGTCTGTGTGTGTGTGTGTGTGTGTGTGTGTCTGTGTGTGTGTGTGTGTGTTTGTCTGTGTCGTGAAGTGTTCAGGGTGTTTGTTATTTTATTGTTCAAAGAGTATGTGCTGTTTGCACGTGCATCCGTGCACAACACACACACACACACACACACCAAGTTCTTAGTATATTTTGGTTCGTTTTTTGTACTCTTTCATTTGATTTCATATGGCCTACAAATCCTGCTGTGATCTGCCTAAGTCCCGGTGAACACACGTCCCTGTCTGCGGTTGTGAACCATTCCCCAGCGATGAATGAGCTGATGAAGTGTGCGCTCTTGTTTTTATTTTATTTTGCTCACTGTGTGTTTGGGCTGCAAACCCCAATGCGGCCCACCCCCCCCCCCCCCCCCCGCCCCCTACCCCAACTTGCTGACAGTCCAATTTGTTACCTTCTGGTTTGCATTAAAGCACATGAGCACGGAGACGAACACGGACCAGAGGGCCTTGAGACCGCCGAGAGAGGAGAAGGAGGAAGAGGAGAGGGAGGGCCGGCAGGAGACGAAGAAGAAGTAGAAGGTAGTGGTGGTGGCGGTGGTTTGGGCTGGTGGGGTAAAGGAGGGAGAAGGAGGAGGAGAGGAGTTACAGATGGATGGAGGGGGGAGAAAGGAAAGGAGAGGGAGGGAGGGAGGGAAGGAGGGAGGGAGGGAGGGAGGGAAGGGTAGGGCACCGCGGAACGTGTTGACAACATGTGGTGTCGATTTAGCCCTCTCCAGCTGGACTTGTTTTGACAGCTGACGGGCGATGCAACATATTATGATGAAATTAACGGAGGAAAAAAAGACGTCCCTTCCCTGCCGTTATCCTGAGTCACAAGAGGCAAGTGCCCTGAACGTGTGTGTGTGTGTGTGTCTTAGGGAGGAGGGGGGAAATGGGGTTTTTGAAAGAAAACTTCTTGAAAGGAAAATCTTCCCGGGTTCCTATTTTTTCTCGCCGCTTGATCCCTCCTCGTGTGAGATGGAAGTGGACTGTCAGCCGCTCAACAGAGTCAAATCCTTGTTTTTAAATATCTGTTATTCTCGTTTTCTCTCTCTTCCTTTATCTCTCTCTCTCTCTCTCAGACACTCCTCCCTTCCGGTTTCCTTTTTTTCTGACGGAGGAGCCTGCCCGGGCTCAGACGTTGGCAGATAATGACATCCTCTCCCTGGATTAATTGTGAGGGACACATTAAGCAGTGGGCCTGACACTCCCTGTAATTAAACAGTTCACACCACAGAGTTCATACGGAAACTCTCTCTCTCTCTCTCTCTCTCTCTCTCTCTCTCTCTCTCTCTCTCTCTCTCTCTCTCTCTCTCTCTCTCTCTCTCTCTCTCTCTCTCTCTCTCTCTCTCTCTCTCTCTCTCTCTCTCTCTCTCTCTCTCTCTCTCTCTCTCTCTCTCTCTCAGCAGCGGGGTTCTATGAGTGTGTGTCGGTCACCTTGACGAAGTGTAAACAAAAGCGGGCGGCCGCCACAGGCCGGAGAATATCATCAAATACCATGAATACCATGAATCCCAGATAAGGGGATCGACATTCACGATGTGTAGAAATCTGCTTTATATATTTAACATTAAAAAACACAAATTTGCATATCTGTAGCTAAAGTTATAGATGCCGCCTTGTTGGAAAAAATATGTGTTTAGCATCGCCTCCGTTGGTTTCAACCAGACAACAAAAGGTGGAAAGGTGAAAGGGTGTTCGTTTCAAAAGGTGAACAATGAAGAAAACAGGCCATCTGCCCAGATGCTTTCCATTATGTGGCCGATAGGGGCGAGCCAGTTTAGGTTTCCGCTTTCTTTCTGTATTTATTGATCAAAGGTGTCTCTGCTTAGCGGACCAGGTTCACTGAGCCCGGCCAGCTGCATTGTGAATGAATACGTCTATCATTGACATCAGACTCCTTTCTCAGCATTATGTGTTCTTCGACGACGCATAGTGCACAACGGCACAACCCAAATGCATTTAAAACGAGCGTGCTACTACTGCATCCTTTCCCCATTGGGTTACCATACTGTCCACCACAGAGGCAAGCTGAATGTGCACCACCATTTTAATAAGGGAGACAAGCAAGCCCCTCTTTTTTTTGTCGCAGTCGCATCTCACACGCAGCTCTCGACCGCTTTAGCTGCGAATGCTGTTTTCTGGCTGCTGCTACGCTGCTCCTGTCTCTGCCTGTCTGTGGACCGTCCCCCCAGGCCAGCAGGGCCCTCAGCAATGCTACACCCCCGCCTCCCCCTCAACCTCCCCCCCAAACCTCCCCCCCAAGAGGAGGGAGGGGGGGAGGGGAGAGAAAAAAGCGAAAAACAGCAAGAGCAGGAAAAGACTATCGATATAATTGAAGAAGCCACTTTAATGCAACATGCACACGCGAGTGAGCGGAATGTGCGAGGTCACACGCACACGTACGTATGGACACATACAGCTTACTCGCTGGAGGTATGGAGGCATGCGATGTATGCAATGGGCCGTGGGCAGATGTGCATGCAAACACATAGTTGGGGGGGGGGGGGGGGGGTGGTACACCCCTGTGACCCCGCAAGTTGGGGAAGTCCCTTTGATGCACACACACACACACACACACACAGGGACTCATTCACACTCACCCTTTGACTCAGGACATCTTCACCCCTTCCATTGAAGCACTCCTCTCCTGTCCTGTTCCTGTGTTGCTGTTATTGGTTCCTGCGTGGGAGCTAAGGGTCCCTTTGTTACCTGACAGCGGTTCCTGTTGTGGACTATTCATGGCCTACTGCCTCTCTCTCTCTCTCTCTCTCTCTCTCTCTCTCTCTCTCTCTCTCTCTCTCTCTCTCTCTCTCTCTCTCTCTCTCTCTCTCTCTCTCTCTCTCTCTCTCTCTCTCTCTCTCTCTCAAACCTGGTCTTCCATTTGAGCAAGTAATCTCGGGTGGTCTCTTTCAGGTGGTCTCTCTCTCTCTCGCTCTATTGTAAGATAAGTGACGAAGCGAGCAAGCTGAATACTATTTTTAGTGTATCTTTGTTGGGTTTGGTCTGACCCCACAGCAATCTATTCAGAATACCCCACACAAAAACAAATTCTCTGACCAAAAGTGGTTAGTTTGTATTTACGTTTTGATTCTTGACCTGACGAAAACTCGGCATGAGAAGGCGTCGAGTGTAAATAAAGCGTGTGACAAAGACCTCATCAACGTCCGTGCATGATTAATACGCCGCACTCCTCATCATTAAGGTGGCAATCTGCTGGCTTCCTCAACAGGTTTACCCCCCTCCCTCCCTCCCTCCCTCCCTCCCTCCCTTCCTCCCTTCCTGCCTGCATCCCCCCCCTCTCTTTAGTTGACAGAGCCCACCCCATCCATTGTGTTGTTTGGAATCACCTTGGGTGCATGTCTCCAACTTGCCTGGCGGTAAGCCATTACCCAGACATACGGAGACTAACGGAGGTACGCAAATGTTGATGCGCTCAGGTTGCAAAAACATCTTCAGGGCCACCACATGGGCTCTCAATCCACCTACCCCCCCCCCCCCCATAATCTACCTCGTCTCCATCTCCCCCTCTGCCAATTATCCCAACGTCACCACCACCCAAACCACCACCACCACCATCACCGCCACCATAGTCATCACCACCTCTACCCGGAAACTTTTCTCTTGCTAAATGAAGGGAAGAAAGGCTGAGAAAAAAATAAGAGGAGAAATTTGCGCAAGGCAAGCGGGCGCCCTACTCTGTCATTGTCAAGGCAATAGCTCTGACAAAACAGTTTGCGTACCTGCTTAAGTATTACAGGAATTAACACCCCCCCCCCCTTCCAGGTACAGTAATCAACGGGGTGACGGGAGACAATTAATTGGGTCCATCTGCATCGCTGCCTTTACATAATTAATGGATCTCATTACAGGGCTACCGGTATGAGCTGGTGCGTACTGGTTCACACATGCTAACAGCTCGTGCTAACTCGCAGCAGTAGCGTAGAGTCACGAGTAAAGAAAGGGGAAAGGTTGTTTTTTATTAAAACACTCACAATGCCAAAAGAATTTTGCCAATAGAATAAGTAAACCTAAGAGACTGCAAAATTGTTGCCTTCTGCTTTGATGTCAGGCATGTTACTCACAGCCTCACCTCAAAGCAAGTATAGCTTCACGAGGTTCCCTTTCTAGCCTGTCACATTCTTGCTAAGTACCACCCTTGAATGTAGCCATGTGTTTAAAAAGAGCTTTGCAGAGGATCAGATATGGGTGGACAAGACGACGAGATGCAAGAGTAGAATTCCAGTGGTTGAAAGAAATAAAAGACTTAATAAGTAGGTGTGCTATACATGACGACACCCTTTATTATCCCCAACACCTCATAGGTTAATGGTTGTCAACGGAAACCCATTCCTCTTCCGTCCTTCCTCAGATCAAATTATAGGGCACATGTATTTAGAAAGGGGTCTGTCTCTCTCACTTTCTCTGTCAAGGACACACCCATACAGACACACACACTTGCACATTATTACACACACACACACACACACACACACACACACACACACACACACACACACACACACACACACACACACACACACACACACACACACACACACACACACACACAGCTTTCTCACCTGTAACCTCAAATGAATATCTACGTTTAACTTCGGAGCAACATTTTTAATCACACAGCATAACAGGCAACTCAACTTAAGTGGCATATCAAGTATATATCAAAAAATATTTATTATGGTTTACAAAGTTTATGAAAAATACAACTTTCATAATAACAGACCAATTGAAGGTTTGGTTATTAAACACAATTGTTTTATTTTATGGTCTTATTGCTCAAGGGAGATAATACAGAATAAATAGCATATAATATTTGTTAATTTTATACAGACCCTTTACATTAAAAAAGTATAATAGTTTGAAGACATAAAGGCTCCACAAGTAAACTCTCGGACACGGTGACTGTACCTGTCTTGTTTTTCATGCTTCTCTTCAGACTTTCTCTCCACAGTTTCAGCTAATGACGGCCTTGTGGCCCACTGTTATTAAAATTACGCCCTTGCCTGCGATATTAATTGGGTCCATAATAAGGAACGCGTCAGATTCATTATTTAATTGCAAGGGCACATTTGGAATACAGTTTCTGGAATGTATTTTTAATGAAAAACACTACATCCTGACCTAATCATATCAACCTTATTCTATCTAATTAAGGATGCAAAAAATCATTAGAGTTGCAAAATATTAGTTTCAGCTCTGTCGGGCGGCTCTCTCTCTCTTGCCTTCATGAATATATTTTTTTCCTGTCTATGATTAATTGTTAATGAGGAAAAAGTGACAAAAAAATTTGCATGTAGCCAAATTAGTCTAATAAGGATTCGTCTTTGCTGAGTTCAGAAAGTGGCCCTTTTTTTTGCAATGGAGAAATTGTAACAATAATTATAAAATAATGGCAACGCCCCGTCCTATTCCAATGAAGAATGGTCATCCTAAAAAATGCTAAAAAAAAAAGGCCTGAAATGCAATAACCCTAAATTTTCATCACGCACGAGCATGTGTTTAATGTGTTAGCATTTTATCAGTTTAATAACACAGAAATTAGGGGCCGATATGAAGTATGCTGTAATTGTTGCCGTGGAGGGACTTGTACAGTAATGGAGGGATGATTTAGCATCGCCACCGCAGCAAGACGCCATCAACCGCTAAATGGAGCATTTTCTTAATCACAAACTTAGGGGGCGGGGGTGTAATTTCTCGCGGGGTGAAGGCGTAACGTCTCTATACACAGGTTCAATTTTCTCCCAATAAACAGGACCATCAAACAGCTCAGTGGCTGCTCTGTAGTCACCCCTGTGAGTCCCACCCTCCACCTCGTGCCCGGGCTTATGTTGGCAGAGGTAGCGCCGCAAAGGACAACGCTAAAGACCGGCTGTTTAGGCTAATGAAATGGAGACATTTTAAACCATTATCACCCCCAGATCGCGGTAGGTCAATATCATATACTTATGAGTCTGCTTAAAGTAATGGAACTGCATGTCCCCTACCCATATATATATAAATGTTATGAGGGACATTATGGTTCCCTACAGACGTTCATTAGGCTGGTGTTGAAATGGTTTTGGGTCTTTTTCTTCTGGAAAGGATTGTTACCACTTACCCAGGATAGAGGACAATAGCTAAAGTCACCAAAACATATTATGGAGCAGTGTAATTTAGCTTGACTGTTAGACAAGTATTTGGGCTGTGGTCGAAAATTCCGGCTAACTTCCGATCAAAACACTGCATGTGAAGTTCACTGTCAGTGTGGGTTCTCATTCTCTTTTTCTTTTTTTTTCTAACCCAAGATACTGTAGTTTTTCCTCAGAAGATGTGTGAACTTGGAAGCAAGGAGCAAGGGAGTTAATGAACACATGGGGGGGTGGCGGGGTGGGGAGAAGCAAGAGATGTGTGCCACTAACAAATCGTACAGAATAAATTAAAGGCTGGATTGGTGGTTTGATCGCCACGTTCTATTTCCCTTATCTCAACAAGTCACATTTTCAATCAACCATGCATGGATTTTATATTTTTTTGCATGGGGCGGCGGGCAAACGCGCTAATACGTTGTCATTCCCCCATGTCATCATGGCCGACCCGCAGTGGTTCTGTCGAGGAAGCGACAGGCAGCTCGCCCCCACCCACCGAACCTTGGTCATTTCATGGGGACCTTCGTTTATGCAAACCGGAACACGTCCATGTTTAGAGATCGTTTTGAGGCAGAGTCCCAGGCCTGGGGTTGAGGCATGTGTGGGATTCTCGTTGATTCTCGTTGATTGAGCAGTCCCTCTCTGAATGAAATATCTTCTGAAAACACCACCGAAAATGTGCTTCCGTAGACTAATCAGGCTTGCTGAATCAGATAGCGCAGTCTCTGTTTTGGTAATTATCTCCTACTAATTAGAATCAAGCTAAAGACCTCTGAGATGAATTCTCAGCTTTTTTTTCCTCAAATGTAACTAACGCAAATGTAATCGTGTTTCCTTTCGTAAAAGGTACGTTCTCCTGGACTTTTTCACGCAGTTAAAGGTACTATTCAGATATAGTTGCAATCTCAATCTCGTTCTTACAGCTACCCTTGCTAGATATTGTCCCATTGGGAACAGCCTTCTGTACATGTCTCCCCATTTCAATAGAGCAACCCTCAAGGCTTATGGCTGATTGCTAACGGCTAATGGCTAATAGTAGCATTTCGTCTCATTGTTCGTAATCCATTTAATTACCCGTTTTGGATTGATGAGGAGGAAGACATTGAGAGAAGAGACGAAGAGGGAAAGACAGGGACAGAGCAGTGTTGCGTTTGGGCTCTTACTTTACGCCTCTCGCCGTTGAATCCTCGCCACTGCTCCGCTTTCTTGACAATGTGGCTCAGCTCCTGATTGGACAGCTCCAGGTCCCGAGGCAGGAAGTAGTCTCCCTCCCTGGCACTGAGGCGCTGAAAGGTGTCCAGCATACGGCCGTCGTTGTGGAACCTGGAAGACGGGGAGGGAAGGAGGTGAAGGAGTGAGGATGATGGTGAAGGGAGGAGGAGGAGGAGGAGGAGGAGGAGGAGGAGGAGGAGGAGGAGGAGGAGGAGGGCCGGGTTGGGAGAAGCAGTGGAAACGCCAGCGCACATCACCGTCACCATCTCCCAAAGGTCACTCAGGGTCATTTGTCAAGCCTAGGAGAAGCAATCCGATTTGCCCGGTGTCAAAGTTTATAACTGTAACTTACTGTAACTCTAAGTTCTTTGGCCACCTCTGTGAGAAAAGCACATCATATGCTGGGTTTAAACTGTCGTCTTGGTTGGCGTGCAGATAGGGATATTCTCTGACCTTTGGAACAAATGGGAAAGTCTTTGTCTAGCATTCACATAAACCCTGTGATCATTTAATAGGCTGCACGCTCAAGACGCAAACATCAGAATGCCAAGGAAGAACAAACATCAACTCTATGAATTCCTCTGAAAAACATTTGCCTCGGATCTTGTTGTTGTGATTAAGATAAGGATAAGTCAATACATCAATCCCAATGCTAGGAGAGAATTGAAAGAAATTGGTTGGTGAGTGGGCAGCACTTGGCAAATCAAAGCTGTTAGGATGATTCTGTTATGTTGGTTATCCCTGTGCTGTCTGTGTGTGTGTGTGTGTGTGTGTGTGTGTGTGTGTGTGTGTGTGTGTGTGTGTGTGTGTGTGTGTGTGTGTGTGTGTGTGTGTGTGTGTGTGTGTGTGTGTGCGCTGCACTGGTTGATCTGACTGATCACATGGTGTGTGTGTGTGTTTGTGTGGGTGTTTCCTGATGATCAGATATACTTAGATAGTATATAGATATCCCTATACGTAAATACTGGACCACAAGGGAGGGGGATGGCTGGCGCAGAGGTCACGCTGGATGTGGAAGCGTCTGCTGAGGCCAATCCACTTCTGAGTCAAAGTCAGAAATATGAATCGTACAGAACAACACATATTGATTCATAACCTCGCTTGAGACAAGCGGGTTTATTGTTTTTGTTACTTTCTTCATCCACATGAACACACACACACACACACACACACACACACACACACACACACACACACACACACACACACACACACACACACACACACACACACACACACACACACACACACACACACACGTATGAGGTTGTGCACATGATGCATACAAACATATCTGTGTTGATTAATAACAGACTGAAGATAATGCAGAGACCAAAAAAACAAGCAGACACACAAGCCTACACACACATACACACGCGTACCCTAAATAAAAATGATAACCTTTCCAAGAAACACACACACACACACACTGTTCGTTCACACCATGTTGGCTGGACATTAAAACATCTAGACCATGAACGCTTGGTAAAGAGACTCTAGATTGCCAGATTATCCTCAACTCCCAAATAAAACCTGCACCACGGAGATGGGAATGTACACAGAGACATGGCGGAGCGCGTGTTTGAACATCCGCTGCTCATTCTTCTCGGGAGAGAAACGTTGTCAACATCTTCTTTCCCATCCTGACCTCATAGAAAACGGTTTGCATTCATCCATATCATACACATAAGACATTTGCTTTTCATTCATGTGTGCAGCCTTTTCTTCTGCTCTCTCTGTGTCTCTATGCTTCATCACAACATGCTCGCGTTCCCCTTAATGCCTAACATACTTCCGCATGGAGGAGTATTGTGAATGGCTGGAGTGGGTTTAAATTAGGACCTGGATGCTTGATGTGTATAGTGGTAGAAACAAATGTATTGCACTCACAAAATACTGACGGGAAGTTGTTGCACGATGACACACACAAAACTTGCACATACATGCAGACCCACACACAAACACGCACAAACACACACGCACACAAACACAAACACCAGTAACCAGCAGCGAGGAAAAAGCGAGGAAAAAAGCTGCTTCAAATCATCCAAAAAGGATACAAGTCGATGTTACATAAGGCCTGTGGTCATTTTTAAGGGCGTGCACACAGTGCCTGTTCCTTGCAGCCAATAGGGAACTCCAACAGATAAAAACATGCTCCTTGTGGCCTACATTCACGACAGGGTACCATGTATCAGCTGAGTGGCAGAAGTCATTATCCCTAGCTGCTGTTTTAATATTGTCCGTTTAGCCGCGGCCTGATAAGCATGTTGCTTACGGAAACGAGATAGCAGCACCCCACACCCCTGCTTGGCAATGTCTACGCTGATTAATTGAATACGACTTCTCTTACATTTTGCACTCCTTAATGGAATTGCGGTGTCATTAGTTCAGAGTACCCCTTCCTCCATGCCTGTTTCCTAATTGGAAAGTATTATATCCGTCTATTGTATCTAATATATCTATGTCACCGCCATGGAAGACATTGGACATCATTTGAGGCTGGGCAGTATTGCAAAAACCCACAGCCCTGCTGTATCATTCAAGGGTTTGCAAACATACATGGAAAATATATGAAGTTCAGTCAATGTGTATTGCATGCGTAAAAACCATAACATTTTGCTTATATGTTTGATCCAATACATTCAAGTAATCTTCTTTGGCTATCAGCAAGGCTACCTTTGAGGTTATTTTTATTACAACCATAGATATATATATATATATATATATATATATATATATATATATATATATATATATATATATAAAGGCAATTTAATTTGTTTGAAATCATCAACTATACCCCTGCTTGCAAAAGACATGACCTAATCACAATGACTATGTAGAAATAAATGTTCTTGTGCTGGCGTGCCAGTTTGTGTATGTGTGTGTTTGTCTATCAGTGTGTGTGTGTGTGTGTGTGTGTGTGTGTGTGTGTGTGTGTGTGTGTGTGTGTGTGTGTGTGTGTGTGTGTGTGTGTGTAATGACTTTGTGTAGCACTCGGGTTCATGCATAACTGCATAAGTAATTCCTTGCGACCCCAAAAGCAAAACCGATTAAATCAACATTTGCTCTGTTTTCTCTCTCTCTATTTTTGTTCCACTTCATCATGGGGAGACGGAGAGAGACACACGACTGGAGCTTCAGACGTTACAAGATTGACGCACTTTAAGGAACACCTATTTCCCTCCTTTTCAAGTCAATCGAAACCCATCAATTAATATAATTCTAAATATCGATAAAGAAATAAAAATCCCTACTTTGTAACTCCAAACCTCAGAACAAATGTATAGTATCATTCAAATATAAACTCAAGCATAATTTATTTTCGTTCACACACTGAGGTCAAACAAATGGATCAAGTAAACCGTTTTTCTGTCTTGTGTCTCTCACCTGAGCAGGTAAATGAACAGGATGGTGACCGAGAGCAGCAGAAGGACAGCGTAGAGGAACAGGGTGATGACCACGCCGGCGGCGCCTGATTGGCTATTTCGCAGGAAGTGCCAGTAGAGCTTTGCCGCGTCCCCCACGGGCCTGTCAGGGCTGTAGGCGAGACGCTGAAGCAGCAGAAGAGGGAGGGAGTCGACGGAGCGGAGGAAGAGGAAATATCAATCAGACGTATCCGAGTGGACACATGCAATATGAGGCAAGCTCTCTGTCACTGATGGTAAATGAATGAATCATATTGTTGTTATTATTATAATAATATTTGTTGTATTTATATCTTAATACAACACTTTTCCCATTTGATTTCCGTCAGGGAACATGCAATGATATATATATGTATATTTATATACGTCATATTATATATGATATGATATGATCCGACACAAATTTCATTGTGAGTTTGTGCATTAGTGTCACATTATTACACGTCGGTTTCTCAAGTGATCCCCCCCCCCCCCTCCCAGCAAAAGAAAAATAACCTTCTAACCAAGCATATATTTATCCTCACCCACACCTCCTGCCAGCCCCCACAACCCGACCCGCTCTGTTCTTTCTTTTGTCTCCTTCTTTTTTATATATATCCGGTAATCTAAAGTCACTTTGCCAAGATAAAAGTGAACTCCCCCCCCCCCCCCTACCCTCCCCCCTGCTTTGAAAGAGCACAAGAGTCCAAGTTATTTTTAAAGTGACTTACCCCCAGGACGGCGTCCACCGCCAACACAGCCCCGGGGTCCAGGACTGTCCACACTCCCTGAGCCATGATAAAGTCTGACGTGAAGGAAGGGAGTGAGCCAAATATCTGTTGACAGCCCCGTCTGATCAGAACCAGCAGGAACGTGACGGCGTTCAAGGTCAGGGGCCCCGCCACCACCAGGGCCAGCTCCTCGCGGGTGTGCAGCAGGGAGTTCTGGTACACCAGGTCCACCGTGTGTGCGTGGAACTCGAACCTAACGCACGGGGGGGACCGGGCGGCGAGGGCCACCGGATGGAAGGAGGGAAGGGGGAAACGTGAAGGGTGGTGAATGGGGGTAGGTGTATTGGATAGAAATACATGTTAAAAATACATTCAATTGCGTTATTACTGGTGAGAGACTGCATTGTTAAATTGGTTCATATCATTGATTTAGTTCTATTTTGGCTGTTTGCCTTTCAAAGTTATTGAATAAAAAAAGAAAAAAAGTGTCACAGAACGCTTATATTATAGAAATGTTCAAATGACGATTCAACATTATCAGCATGTTCAGATTAAAGATAATAAAGCAATACAGGAGGTTACTATAATAATTGTATATGTTTGAGAAGGCCACCCTGGCATAGTGCATGGTACGTAACATTAGCATTCCCGTGGCAGTGGCTTTTCGAATACAGAGCGATGAGAGGGAAAAGTCACCACAACTCCTCTATTTTAGCAGCAAGCCTCATGAGTTTCCTAATCTTCCCTTCAGTTGAGCCGGCACACGGGAGTAGAGAAATGCAGCGTTGTCCATTAGCTTTCGTCCGATTTGCTTCAAAAGTCGAGTCTCCCCGTGATTCCGGTCATTAATCTGCAGGTACAGCTCTGTTGAAGTCCAATCTGGAGCCGCTTCTTTCATAATGCGCACTCTGAACACACTCCTCACCATATCAACAGCCCCTCCACTATACTCTTATATCGTATTGGAAATAAAGGTAAACATTACCACCCATACTATTGGCCTTGCAATATAACAACCCCCTTCCCTTGTTGCTGTGTTTCGTTTTCTTTCATTCTAAGTTAGCATATGGGAGAAAATACATCGTAAAACTAAAGGGGAAAGAAAACCGACAAGGGCAAAGGAGAGAGATGGACAGTGAGAAAGAGAATGGCAGGGGGCTGCCATTTTTAATCTTTCCCACCCTCTCTCTGTCTCTCTCCGGACACCATGAGCTCACTAGTACATGGAGGGAGGATCGCTCGGAGGGAGAGGCGTCTCTCTGGACATGTGGAAGTTGTCATCCGACAGTGACCCCCTCTGCTTTTCACATCTTTCTTTTCTCTCTCTCCCTCTCCCTCTCTCTATCTCTCTCTCTCTCCCCCCCCCCTATTGAACAGCCACCCCCTTAGCACGCTTTTTTCATTTGTTTGAACTTGAACATCACACCTGTTGTTATTAAAATGATATAATCTTTATTATCATCTATCCATCCTTCCAGCCATCCGTGCACTGCTTTGACATTCACAATGCAGTGCACGTTAATAGCAATACATTCAAAAGCAAAGTACTGCTGTTCAATTGTTATCACATGTTATGATCATGCGATGATCAATGTAACAGCAAATTATTCTTCTGATAAATGACGGCTATGCAGCAGCACATGTTGGAATCCACACCCTCCCACTGCAACGCAGTGTTAACACACAAGCACACACACACACACACACCTTTTGTTCTCTATTTCCACCCATCTCCTTGCATGCTTATATGTGAGGGACAATTCAACCCGAGGATCTCATGGGTGTGAGTGTCCAGGTATGCGTCAGCTGCCGCGATCCCGTTGCGCATCAGCATCTCGGTGGGCAACGTCAGCAATCCCCTGCCTACGTGTGATGTACTTATCTATATGGTTCTAACACTCACTCCGTGCATCTTACCTCTATTACACTCATCTGTTTATATGTGTGTGTGTTCTCGGTGTGTGTGTATGGGTGTGACGCTTGTGTGTGTGTGTGTGTGGGGGGGGGGGGTAGCGGACGTGCACGTGCGTGTGTGCGGGGGCCCGGGAATATCAAAGGAAGCGAGCTCACTTGTTGACAGGAACTGCCATTGCCTGGAGGAAGAGCCACTGGCTGCAGTAATGCAGGTAGAGCCTCGCGAACCACATCAAAGCCAGCAGCGGTATAATGAGGCCGAGACGCCGCGCCGAACAATGCACTCTGCCGCCCCGGCCTCGTCGTCGCCACGGCAACGGCAGGCCCAGCTCGGACGGCAACATGCGCAGAGCCAGCCGGGTTCGATCCGACAGGCGGGGGGGGTCGCGCGGGCCGCCCGGTATCGGTCCGTTACTGTGAGGGGGGGGGGGGGGGGGGGGAAGACAAGAGGTGTTTGTGCGGAGGAAGGAATATACATACACACAAGTGCACACACACACACAGTGGTTTTCATTTGCGTGGCAGTGTGGGAAAAAAGACGGTGAAGGGGCTGGTCTCGTAAAAGTGAGGTGTTGTTTAGAAAAGGCGGGCTGTTAAACCCTGCGTTGGGTTATGTCCCTTAGCAGGTCTTGGAGACCGTATCGTGTTGTTTGTTTACAAGAGGAATGGCCAACATGCTGGTGTAAGAACAAAGTGGGTTGGAAAAGCAAGACACTGCTTCGTTTGGAGTGTGTGGATCTCTGTGGTGGTAAGGTTGTGCGGACAAGTTATTAAAATGTGCCGCTTAACACATCGATCAAAAGAGGCTGAGCATGAATTATGTCAAGTACTACCTTAACTAGGACTAGTAGCAATTATACTACTCATAATGCAAGGCTACTTCGATTACAACGATGAGACCACCGTTGCAATAATAACACTTTAGGCCACAGCAACAACAACGACTGTGCTAAACACTCCTGTTAGGACTAGGAGTACAACACACATACATAGATAGATATGTCCTTAATACACAAACACAGAGTTGCCCGTACAAATTCACAAAACATGAGAACGTGACACAAATGGCTCGCAGCACAGTCTGCTGGAGCCCCTCTCCCATCTATTCGCCTGTGAGTTTCTTTCAGGCCCTGTTCAGATATTCCCTTTTATACAGGGAGCACAGATGGATCAGGGAGCAGAGAGGCGGGATGGTGGTAGTAAAGAGAGGATGGAAGAGGAGCGAAAGACAGAAAGAGAGGGCAAAAGTAGCGAAAAACAAAAGACAAGGAAGAACAAAGAGGAGGTATTGGTCAGGCCTCATCCGGTAGGGGTGTGCGTGTGTGTGTGTGTGTGTGTGTGTGTGTGTGTGTGTGTGTGTGTGTGTGTGTGTGTGTGTGTGTGTGTGTACTACAACACTGAAGCAACAGCCGTGCTGCATGAAAGGCTTGCTGATGTATAAAAACATGAGAAGATATAAACATATGGTGAAACATATATAACTACGTAGTAACTCAGTAGTGAGTTTAGGAGATAAAGAATAGAGGATATAAACGTGTACATTTAATCACAATGGTGCATTATTTCATTAATTCAACCTGCGCCCCCCACTGCCTTGGGGGGGGGGGGGGGGGCACACACACACACACTTTCTCAAACGCACACACACATACACACACAAAGCCTTTGTCAAGTTGATTAGGACCAATTAGGCGGAGGCTAAGCATACAGCGTGGTTGTGTGGCTCACATGGTGGAGCAGTGACCGGAGGCCACTGCCTGGAGTCAAGCCTGTGTCTAGCCAACACGGGGAGGATTCACTTTGTTGTGCTCACCTAGGGAGAACGGTTTGCATACGCCGCCTTAAGACCAAAAGTAAAAAGAAAGTCGGAGAAAAACGAGACCAGGAATCAATTCTTCTGGTCCCCTGTGACACATGATTAGACGCCATTTACAACCCAGCCCCGGCATCTCATCTTCTCCTTGCTTCGTGTCTTCATGCGTTGTTGCTTTTGTGTTTTGACGCTTTAATATTCCTGTTATATAGAGATTAATACAAAAAAGAATTATTTATAATAATTAGTTATTGTAGAAATATTTCCATATTGATTTTGTATTTTTTAAATATTTCCATTACAGCAAGGTCGCTAATTTAAAGTAATCAGATAATAATAGTCAACTTATTACAATAAGAAAAAGAATAGGAAGAACAATATTCTTCAAAGAAGAGGAAATAAACTAGAACTACTTTGACTGTTGTTAGTAAAATTGGAAAGAAGAGCATGAGTAAATACTTGGTTGTTGATCTAATTAGATACATTTAAGTAACAACAGGGCAAGGAATTAAACCATCTCTAGTAATATGACAAACATCCCATTTCGATTCCACCATCCACATATTGCACAAAGAAAACTAACTGACCCTATTTCAGAACATTTACTTTATATCCTATTATGATTGGAACAAAGAAGGGTCCATGCTGCCATTATGAGCCCATCGCCCCGACAACATGATATTAAACTGCTTCCTGCCTCTGTGCTAAAGTGGAATTACACAGCAGACAAAAAGCAATGTGTCACGGACCCAGGCAAGATGCTCCCCTGTCAAGTAGCATTACGCCAAAACACCAAACCCGACCTGACGGTCGTCCTTCATATAATGAAGATATTGATGATGCGTGAAAGAGGCATATTTTTAGCCCGTCTTCACGTGGCACATTCTTCCGAAAGCGCCAAAGCGCTTTACGTGATGTGAAATATGTTATCGCCAGTGAATTGATTTTATTATGGCACCTTCAATTACAAAAGTACAATACAGAAGGAAAAATATTGAAAAAAAGCGGCCGAGGTAGGAGTGAGGGGCTGGTGTGTGTGTGTGTGTGTGCGCGCACGCGCGTGTGCGTGTGCGTGTGTGTGTGTGTGTGTGTGTGTGGGGGGGGGGGCTTTAGTGAGGACGGAATATTTTATTCCACTAGCAAAGCTTGTCCATTGAATGACAGATAGCATGTGGCATCAATGGCATCCATTCAATGCATTTCCCACAGGCAGGCCTTGGCAAAAACACTCCATTTTAATTGTCCTCTCAGTGATGCTATGGAATGCTATGTGGGCAACATTAAATCTGTTGCATTTTGCCATTATCTCAGTTTACGTTTGCGGTTCAATCTCAACTCCTCAAAGCAAAATCGCGACAAGGACACATGGTACGCTCTGAACCCCGTCCAAGGCATGTCAAGCACAGTAAATCAGCGAGATTCAACCATCTATCTGTCAACCCCATACCATCTCCCTCCCTCACCCTCTTTCCAAGGGTGCACACCCTTTCACACGAATGGCGCGAAGACAGCCAATGGGAGCAGCATTCTTAAAAATAGCACCGGGGTAGAAAGCGCAAGTGCAGGCAAGTTTTAAACCGCTACTTTGGCGATGAGTAATGAGAGAGGAGAGAAAGAGGGAAAGCGAGAGAGATAGTTTGGTGTTAGCTTCCTAATAGCAGATTTATGTTAAAGGAAAGAGCTCGGGGGTCTTGGGAAAGTGAACGTAACCCTTACAGAAGCCTCCTTCTCCTACACCAATATCCTGCTCTTCAACACCCTTGGGTTAAGTATTGGACTTATCCCTTTATTTGAGGGGATTAGGTTATTTTTTCTGTAAATTTCAGTGATGCAGGCCACAGGCATTGTTTGTCAAGGTTCTGGGACCCCACTTTGCATTCCCCCCTCAACCCACCCTCCTATTCCCACAACCTCATATTCCAAGGACTGATTTGCCCATGGGCACGTGAACGAATAACAAAAAAAAACTTGAAGTTCAGGTGTGATTATTTGACTTAGAAGATTGACTGATAAAGTTATTGTTTTATTGATGCACTGCTGCAGTCGTGATTATCAAAGCAAGGCGATCTCAGGTGTTGGCAGATAACATTAAGGAGTTGCCGTCATTGTTTATATTTCGTCTTTTGAACAAATCCTGATAATTGATTTTTCGCGGGCTGTCATACACCCACTAATAAACACCCCAGTTCCCTTCTCCGATAAATTGGTCTGAAAATTATTTTGGGTTATACAGTCATCCCAAACGAAGATGAACATGGCACAGTTTTAATCAAAATGACTTAATGAGCGTCATTTTGTGTGCAAATTGATTCATATCTAGTTTTATTCAGCTTCACCCAAAACAAAATGACTTTATTATCTAGCACAGTGACGATAACTCAATCAGCATTGATATTCACTAGAATAATCCACCCTACATACCCAGAATGACAATTCCATCTAACTCAAGATTTCCATCTTTGTGTGTCTGTGCGCTTGTGCACATCCGTCATCAGAAACACTTGCATCAATGCTCCCAGCATGTTGTTGGGTCAATATGATGTTAAACGAATACATCTAATGAAGCACTTTCTCCTCATTCTGTGTTCCGGTTATTTAAAACATACAGACATACTCTCCCGGGTGACCCAGCTGGAGTAGGAGCAGGTCCAATTCCTGTTCCAAGACCCAGCAGACTGTAGGCTTTGCATAGAGACTGACCAGAAAGGTCTCCGTCGATGAGGTTGAACGCTGTGTATGACTGCCCACTTCCGCTGCAGTCTCGCACCATGACTGCATACTTGGCCCTCTTTTTCTCCTCCTCCTCCCAGCATGACCGCCTCCTCAGATGCTTTGGACAGTACTGGACAATGTCCGGTCTCAGGGTTGTCTCTTCAGATGCTTTGGACAGTACAGAACAATGTCCGGTCTCAGGGGGGTCTCGTCCTCCTTGGAATCGGACGCGGACAATCTACAAACGCCATGGCATTTATAGTCACCGTTTGGCGCCAACATTGCTGTGAAAGCATTTCCCACCAATGCGGGCGGCTTACGAACAGACCGGACCAACTCGCGCATTTTACACATAGTAACTATATATAAGGTCAAAGGTCGATGCTAGTCCCAACAGCCCCCTGAATAGGGTGTGGATGGCACATTGCTGCACCTGCCACAGCCATACAGGAACCATGGCAGAGGCCAGAGTGAGCTGGACCCAGGCCTGATGGAGAAGCATCCTTTGTCCCATAGTAGATTGTCTCTGCGATCAGAGACAGCAGCCAAGGATGTGGTTCCAGTGCTTGTTGACAGGTTGTAAAACCTTTAAGTAGGTGGGTCAAATGCGAGGCAAGGGGCTATGAAACCTAACAAACATGCCCGCTCTCATAAGATATATGAAATGATGATCAAAGGTTGGTATTATTTTCCTTAAAAAGCGGGACAGAACTGTTTGCCTGTAAGGCTTTTGGATAATTTGGTTATTTTGATACCATCTTATGAGGAAGCATTATTTAATTTTAGTCTTTAAGGTGCGTTTCCTTAAGTGCCTCGATGCAGTCTGACTTTCTCACCCGCTTTTTTTATTCTTCACTCTTTTCCCCCCATTTTCATTCTTTATTAGCTGTGGCCTTTTTACAGTCCCTGGCAAGGATGCAGCGCACATAAATGGGATTCATTGAGAAAATGGAAGCACAATGGTGTTTGGGGTGTAGTAAAAGTGAGAATTATGGAATGGTGAGTCAGCTGCACAACTGGAGTATATCATCATGCAATTAGAATCGTGTAACGATGCATCGCCAAATTATCAGAATTATTTGCAGCTGTGGAAAACCGCTCCTCTCCAACTTAATCAAAAGGACGAGAAATAGTTTGACTTAATTAGAAGGCTTTGTTTCACTAACGACTTTGTTTCACTTCTTTTTGAACTCATGTTCTACGTCGGCCAGCAGGTGAATAGGAGAACGGGCCGAAACGGTTCAAGTGGTGAAAGGCTTAATGTGTCCGATTGCCTAGTCAATCTTCTAAATATCAGTGTTTGAGGCTGCAGCCAAAAAAGGTACTTCATCAATTCCAGAGCTGGGTTACAACATTATTTCCATGCTGTTTGGCAAACGGCTTGAGTCGTGATGCCAAAATAATAATTTAACGACGGTGATTCGACTAGGGAACACCCATTCAACGGTTGTGTTTTCAACAATGGCCAAATTAATCCATTCTCAAAGCACGTTGCGTTTGGGCTGCTCTTCCAGCCCCGGAATGTGTTAAATGGAAGTGCCAGGTAGCGGTTTCACTGCTGTGCAACATGTGGCTTTTTATGGAGCGCCTGACTTAGCACGAGAGGGGATTGAAACATGGAAATAGCAGGTCCCTTGGTGCATCATAAACCTGCGTGGAAACATTTTGAATGCAAATGCACCTGGGATCAACAAAAACACCAGTGCTCCCCATGGGCTCCCACTCTTACCCCCCTCTCCTTCTCTCCTGCGCTCTTGCCATGCACGCCACACACACACACACACACACACACACACACACACACACACACACACACACACACACACACACACACACACACACACACACACACACACACACACACAGGTAGGTACAACACTAGCACAACCTAAGGGAAATGAAAGCCAGGTTGCTTTTCCAAAACAGATGTGATATCCCTTAAACCGTTTGTAATGTGTATGTGTGTGTTTGTGTTTGTGTGTGGCATTTTAAATGAGTCAGATATAATCCACCCACCCATCCATCCATCCACCCACCCACCCAACCATTCATCCGACCATCTACCCATCCTTCCATGGGGGCGAGGTGTGGGGGATGAGAGCTGCAGAGGCAGGGTACAGGGGCCTCAGGAGACCCTGCATCAGTAGTTAAATGGATTTCACTCCTCTGACCTTGCCTCATAACTGCAGGACATTGTCACCAGAGAGATAGAGACATGGAGAGAGAGAGAGAGAGAGAGAGAGAGAGAGAGAGAGAGAGACATGGAGATAGAGACATGGAGAGAGAGAGAGAGAGAGAGAGAGAGAGAGAGAGAGAGAGAGAGAGAGAGAGAGAGAGAAAAAAATTAGAGGCAGAGAAAGCGAGATAAAGAAAGAATTAGGAGCAGAGGAAATAATTAGCAGAGGCAGTAACTATGTGCTCTGCGTGTGTGTGTGTGTGTGTGTGTGTGTGTGTGTGTGTGTGTGTGTGTGTGTGTGTGTGTGTGTGTGTGTGTGTGTGTGTGTGTGTGTGTGTGTGTGTGTGTGTGTGTGTGTGTGTGTGTGTGTGTGTGTATGTCTGTGTGTGTGTTAGAGCGAGAGATAGAGAGCTGATGAAGAGCTAGAGAGAGGCTGAAAGAGAAAATTAAGAATTAGTTAATTTAGTAAATTCAAGCCAGTTCAGTCACTCAGCTGTTCTATGGCTTCTACTTACTTGGCAGCAAAAAATAAGATATGTCGACAATGCTTATATCTCCCGATACAGGTAGTAAATTATCCAAGATTATATCTGGGCTGTCATCAGTATTTTCTAATGTCATTTGTGTTCAATATTACTTTTATTGTGCAATGGTGCAAAAGTTCCCCAGCTCAAAAGTGACAGGCAAAAAGTGAGTGCTGATGATGTCATATCTTATTTAATTAAGTACATACTTTACTACACTTCACTCTCTGGCGCTCATAACATCGTGCCAAAACTGCCAGTGTATTATGAAATACGCCAGTCAGTTCCTTTCCTAACATTGAATCACAAATTTATATTTATCTAGAAAGGGCATTGATGTAACTGAAGTGTATTAAGTATGCATTGTTGGTTTAAAAAACTGTCCCCAACCTTTTATACCACATTTTGCACGATATACGATGACTTCATGCAGTAAAGCTGAAACTGAGTTTTAGTAAACTGACATTTAAAAATAAAAGCGTGGCAATAAAACTACTACACATTTTGAGTGTAAACACCATCCCTGTCCAGACCAACCATGTTCTCCTATATTCCTAACCCCATGCA
>NC_079434.1:13273595-13298595 GCF_026213295.1 Gadus chalcogrammus | reverse complement strand
TCGCACCGCAGCGCACTCCGAGGCAGCTGGGCCCAACGGGGGTCTGAGTAGGCTCCAAGAGGGGACCCCCAGACTCACACACCTCAGAAAACAGAGAGGCCTCCCCGACTCCAAAATGAAGGAAGGAGACGTCAAATAAAAATAAAAACTCTTGACTTTGACAAGCCACCCGAGGAACACGAGGGGAATTGTCTTTTTGTTTTATCTTTGGACGCTATCACCCACCCCTCCCCTCCTTCCCCTACTCCTTATGCGAACGCCGTAATGTGCGCCAGAAGTGATGCAACGTGAACGTGTCCGCATGCACGAGTCTCCCATCGTGTCAGGTCGGCTTAGGCAGCGGAGTGGAAGAGGTGTCGCACGGGACACCTTTTGAACCCTTTTGTGTTTTCACCTACAGAACAGGGTCCCTTTCCAAGACCCGCCTCACCTGGGTGGATCTGTGTGGGGTGTGTGTGTGTGGCTGTGTGTGTGTGATAATGTGTTTAGCTGCAGGTGTGTACGCACACATTCGAAGCAATCATATGCAGGTGGACTGCATGTGTGCTTAAATACGTGTCTGTGTGTGTGCGTGTGTGTGCGAGTTTGTTGTTCTTGGGCAGCCTGGTACTCACTTGGCATGTGTGGCAGAACATAAATCTCCCATAGTGACGGCCCTCTTCTCCACCCCTCCCCCCCCCCCCCAAGACCACCTCCCCCCCACCCTCCTCCACTGCCTGCTCTGGCAAAGGCAGCCTGCTCGTTCGGGACACTTCCCTTGTGGGTGTAAGGATCTCAGTGGGGGGTCACAGGTCATCCGGCGGAGGAAGCGACAAGCTGTGAAATGTAAAAGACCAATTTCTTCCACATGTTCTGGCGCTGGGAGAACACTGCCGAGCTGTCAGCCGGCATCACGTTTTAAAATGGGCCAGGGTGCTACCCAGCAGACCTGTCACAACTCATTTGTAATTAAAAAGCCTGTGTGATGTTTAAAGCAGAGCACCCCAGAAACTTTTGAAGACTGTTAAATAAAGATGAGCCACGCATGGCAAAAAGGAAAAAAAGGATGTATTAATAACAGTAATCCTAGATGTCCGTTTTTTTTAAGGTGTTTGATCAATACCAAAGGAGACCGAAGGACTTTCCTGGGAAGGAATGCTGTAAAAGAAAACTATTTCCCCACCTGGTGGAAAATGTATTCATTAAAAAAAAGTAATGCAACACCACGGCCTCCACCCACGACACAATTAGAAAAGAATTGTGGAGCAAATCTCATGTAGACACAAAGTTTTTGGCGTTATCGACGCGACTAGCCGGTACTGAGAAACAGACACTCCCATTTCTGTCTTAAACAGAACACCGGGAAGCACCAATGACACAGTGACACACTCTGTTACAGACTGCGGTACTCTCTCTGCAGTCGATGGCAGAGAAGGTGTTTGAACTCCTCAAGCCAACCTGTTATTAGTTGAATAATCTGCCTATTGTTTGAGACCTTCTTTTATGTCTTAAAGGCAACAGATACCTAAAACAACTACAACTGGAACAAGGTGCTACAGTCTGATACAGCATAAACATGAATGAAAATCCAAAACAAAACCAGATTGGTGCAGATCTCAACAGAAAGAAACATGGTTTTAAACAGATCACGGTTTGATTACAACACGCTGTGCCCAGCAGAACAGGATAGACATTATGCTGTGTGGAGATGGAATATCCTGAGAAGACAGACTAGCTCACCGTACTATTTTTTTCCTGACTGGCCTCTTAATAAAATCACTTAATTATTCCAACAAATCACAATAATAAGATCAATATGTTGCCGTTTTAGTTCAATCTTATTCACATCTTGTTTCTAACCGCTAGCTGGCTGGGGGAAGTGATAAGGGAGTGCCACATCCGGTTCCTCCACCACGCTAGCGTTAGGAACAAAGATGGCCGCTAGCTGAATAACGACAGACGGATCCCAGTATTTTCCACGAGGCATCTATCTGTATCTATTTAAATCTCCGGGAGAAATTTTCGGGAGACATTTTAGACAAATGAGCGCAGTAAGAGTGTATACATTTGGACAGATGAGTTGCTCAGGGCAGTAACCTTGCTTTAACTTTAACTCATTAACCTCAAGCAAAGGAAAAAGTCGCAATTTCGGGCTCTGTTGTCAAGACAATTGATGTCATCCCAAATTGTATTAATAAGCACTATAAAAAATTATATATTAAAATTAATAAATATATTACGATGGATAAGAAACATTGTGTGGTTCAATAATATAAATTCCAAATACATGTTTCTACTTATTTTAGTCAAATCATATACCTCATTAAATGTTATACATTATTTAAGATGATTATTTTATGTATCATTTAATGTTTTAGTTTTTTTCAATACTTTCAAACACTATCAAATGTATTTGTTTAACTAAATATATGCATCCACCGGGTTTGTTAGCTGCATACTGAAGAGGAATTACTGGCTTGTGTCGTTCTGTGCCTTCTATTAAAACCATGGATCCGGCGTTGTTACAAGGTGAGGGTAATTTATCGAGCACAGGACACGCAGAGCAAATGTTTGCCTCAAACAACACAACAGCTCAATCTATTGAATCTAGGATGAGAACAAACTCACGATGATAAATAAGAACAAACAATGTGCAAGAAATATATATATATATGTATACTCTCTCTCACCCAACCCTTCCCTCCGGCCCATTCACAGCAGAGGACCTCATTGAGACCTGCCACTCTCCCCGTTCCCATGCCTGCGACATTAGCCTGACATTTGCACCCCACTGTGGCTTAGTCAGGGGTGGGGTGGATGCTGTTTGTGGGGGTGCGCGCGGTTGGTGGTGGGGGTGGGGGTGCTACCGGTGCTGGACCCCCCCCCCCCCCCCTCCCTACCTGGCAGGGGGGACAGGAGGAGCAGGCAGAGTCCGCCGACAGGTGGAGAGGGGACCCCCGGGGGGAGGGCTGCTCCTGCTGCTGCTGCTGCTCCAGGGCGGAGGAGGTGGCCTCCCACGGCTTGCCGCCGGGAACACGCGGGCCGAGACGACGCCCCGGGGTGCAGGGGGTGCAGGGGGTGCTGGGGCGGGGGAGGGTAGGGCTGCGGGCCGGCCGGGGGTCGGGACCGTCGGGGGTGGGGGGGTGCTTGGGTCGGGCAGGGCGGGTGGGGTCGCGGGGCTGGGAGACGGTTGTGCAGGGCTGGGGGTGTGGGGATGGGGGGAGGTGGTGGAGGAGGGGCAGGGGTGGAGCAGGGCAGCCTCGTCACCTGGATGGCATGGAGGTGAAAAGGGAGGCCGGAATGGTTTGTGTTGGCGTGTGCGTATGTGCATGCGTGTGTGTCGTTGGAGACCAAACATTGCAATGAACATTAAGCTCCATTGACAGAGACAACGCCAATTTTAAATAATTAATTTTCCGTTGACTCATCAGTCAGCAAACTTGGTGGAAAAAAAAAGAGGGGCAGAGTCTAATTGCTTCTTATTTTCTTTTTTTTATAAAGACCAACTATATTTAGTAGCACAAGGAAAAAATATGTTGAAAAGATAATGTCAATAAGACATTATCTTAAAGGCAATAATAGCCGTATCAACATTATCAAGAATTATTATGCATTTCAGTTGAATTAGATGCATTCTTTATGCATCTAGGTCAAAATGAACAAGTCGACGCAGGAATGATTACGTACACAACACAAAAAACATTTGCATACACACCATATTGAGCTGTTGGAATTGTGCAATGTAAATCAAATAATGCATCCAACTCTCTCTGACACACAGACACACACACACACGTACACAAACACACACACACACACACACACACACACACCTGGAAATACAGGTTACAGAGCCAGTGATCCAGATCCGAACACATTAGGGCCTCGATCTTCCTGAACTGGTCCAGCTGTGGGCGGGGCTGACCCCGCAGAAGCGGTGTTTTGAACCTGGGTGCACAGAGACCGTGTCAGACTTGATTAGTCTGACACCCCAGACAGACTAATCAAGTCATTAATTAATCCCACCAACCATTGTACACTCAATTCTATGGGAATTAGCATTGAGCATAGCCCAGAGGGTAGGATGAAAGATTGCATTGTAAGTCCAGAATTGCTGAAATTAATGGTAAAATAAAGAAATCTTAAAAACAAGGCAAAGGGAATTTAAACATAAAATACGATACTAAAACAACACCATCAAATAAAAAACAAAGGATAAAATGATCTGATGTGTGAGCATGTGGTGCGTTCCTCCGCCGCCGGCGTGCCTACCTGCCCTGCAGCGGGCTGAGACTGGCCCCACACACGGGGAAGGCCCCCCACGCCACCACGGAGCTCCCCTGGCTGAGGGCCCCCGACGGCAGGGCCACCAGCCGGAACAGCAGCACCGCGGACGGCACCACGTGGCACGGCAAATCCTGCCCCCAAAAGAACCGGCCCCCGGAACCCAGCATGGATGAGAAGGAACATGGTGGTCGTTGAGCTTGGAAACAGGGTGAGCAGGCCATTTTGTCACTTATTAAAATAAAGATAAATATATTGTTTAAATAATGACAATAGTTTGAATTTGAGATTGAAACTGGAGTTTGACTGACACTTTAAGGAGCACACCATATACGAAAAAAAATAAAGTCGAATATGTACACAAATGCACTCAAGCACGCACACACACACGCACCCGTGTGCACCGAGACAACAGATTCACCCCCAGGCTTGGGAGGCTCACGTGCGCACACAATACCATACAACGACTTGGTGAGCGTATAGACAAACTCACGGCTCCACACACACACACTCAACTTAACGCAAACAACCACAGACAGACGAACCGTGGACGCCGCCCTCAGGGGGCAGAGTCTTCCACATCCTAACCTCAAAGCCTCCTTCTACCTCGAGTCTGAAGGCTCTCACAGCAGCCCCCCTCAACTGCCCTACCGGTCCTGCTCGGCCCGTTCCCTGGAAGCAGGTGTGGGGGGGGGGGGGGGGGGGGTGGGGGTGGGGGTAGGGGTAGGCTTCACAGGGGAGGGAGGGAGAGGGGAAGGGCCTTAAGGTTGCCGTTGTCGTTAATGCTAATAAAACAACGGCGTCCGTTTGTGCTCCTATCAATCAGCGAGATACGCCCAGATATTGCACGCAGAGTGAGAAATAAGATATAAGAATTAGTAATTAGCAGTCAATGACAAACACTTTCTCACACGTACACACACATCTTTATTTACCCACCCAGAGTGGTGGGTTTGCTTAAAAAATGAACTGACGGTGCGGAGAGGGCGACTCCATCCATCAAGTGGGGGGAATATTTGATCCCTTTATTAGTTGTAATGGAAAATTCGGCGCACTTGTTAAGACATTCATCATGCGTGTCTATCGAACTACCCTGCTGCTAATCTGCTTTTGGTTTGCACCTGTAAAATGATGGGTAGTACTGTCTGAATCAGGACACAAATTTATGGCATAATATCACAGATTATGTATATTGAGAATATTTCATTTTATTCATTTACTGCAAGAAATATGACCCACATAAATAGTAATTTGTGCGTGCGGATGTGCTGTGATCCATGTGAGTGTGGTGGCGGTGTGTGTGTATATGGGCGCCCGTGCGTGTGTGTTTGTGCATGCGCGCGCGCGTGTGTGTGCGTGCTAGTTTCGGTGTGTGTGTGTCAGGGGGGGGATGTCCTAGCTGCCCCATTTTAATGTGTATTTATTTTTTCTGTAAGGATAGCAAAGTAATGCAGGCTTCTCCCAAGTAGACAAAGCAAGTCCAACAAGCGAACAGACTTACACAAACAGACACACACACACATCAGGCTGCATGGTGGCAAAACTTGTACACAATTAACACTATCCCATTTCATTTAAACCAGATTTTGTCTATCTTGAAAAAAATATATACAAGACCGTATACAAATTCCAATGCCAAAAAAATACCAATGTAAACTTAATCCGCAGACTTTCCTTATGTTAAAGAAAAAGTAAAATACATTTAATTTAATCAAAGTAAAATGATAAACGTTACATGCACACGTGGAGTGAAAGTTGATCCTGCAAGGAGCCAAAAGAAGCTTCAAGGAGGGAGGGAGGGAGGGAGGGGGCACAAGATCCAGATTTTCTATCCCCAATTCATCCCATCTTTACTTTCTTATATTTTCCAACCCCTTTTCCTATCTTCATCATCTGCTTTTTCTTGACATTTTTAGATGTTTATGTTTTTTTACTTCCATCCCACACATTGAAACAAAGACCGTAGGCCTGAAACCTCCTCAACGTTCACGTGTCCCCAATCGGGGACGAGACAGAGCAGAGTCTTTATAAACTCCACACTATGCCTATTTTCTTTTTAATTCCAACCTCAGACACACAAAGCTCAGAGTGAACAAAAAAAAAGAGGCAGAGGGAGAGAGAGAGTCAGAGAAAAAAAAAGAAAATAAGCTCCTGGCTTCCTCCTACTATAGCTAATTCCTCATTTCCTCTTTTCGAAGAGAACTGAAAACATCCCCACATCACACGCTATAACGTGGGCAAGAGAGAGCGAGAGGGAGGGGGAGAAAAAAAGCGAAAGAGACACGTGGAGAGACAGCGGGGGGAGAGAGAGAAAAGACAGTCAAGCCTGATTCTGATTGACTTTGACAAATCTGATCAGCGTTTTTTGTCCCTATAAGTCATCGACAACAACAACAACAACAACCACAACATCAACAACAACAGCAGCAGCATCGGTAGCAGACGTCGCGCTGGGAGTAGGAGGGCGGGAGGGTTAGCGACAGGAGGCGTTTCCTTAAACCTTTTTTTACCTCAGAAACACATCCCAGATTTTCCAGCGAGGTCGGCGTAGAGTTTTTGCCAAAGAAAAATCTCAGTCAGATGGGAACCAAAGACAATATTATCAGGATGTCGGAGCTCTGTGAAAACACCCACGTCAGCACATTGAGAATGTCCACACTCTAACACTCTCACGCACACACACACACACACGGTTAAGGCCTTTAGAGTTGCTACTAAATATGAGCATGTGCAAGACTTCATGGGAACAGGGAGATTTCTTGATGGATTTAGTTGTCCTCATGCGCGCGCGCGTGCGTGCGTGCGTGCGTGCGTGCGTGCGTGCGTGCGTGCGTGCGTGCGTGCGTGCGTGTGCATGAGAGTGTGTGTGCAGTAGAGTCTGTGTATGTGGGTATGTGTGACGCCAGACTTTTTAGTTATTTAGTTTTTCCTCCTGCAAATCTGTATGCATTGTGCCCACTGCAGCAGTGAATAAACATATCACTTCATAATCCAAAAGCTAAGGCTTCCCAACCAGAGAGTAGGCCATGTGGGTTTCAGGAAGATTACTGTGCGGGTTCCTGGAAAATGTGTGTTTTGTTTGTTTTTGTCTATTTTAATCTTTGAGTAGCTTCTTAAATGTGGCAATCGGAGGAATTCATACTTGATTTGAATCGGGATGAAAAAATGTAAATAAAATTCATGGTTTAGTAAAGTATGCAGTAAAAAGTAACTTTGAACAGTTGCTTGAATCTGACTTGTTTCTTCATTCAAAAAAGAAAGCTAAAGAGGATTTTAATAAAATAAAAAAAATAATGCTTTTTAGCAAGTTCATAACTTGTCTCCTTCGCCACCTTGTAGCCCTCACTGCACTCACTATCTTTTCACTGCATTCATACTTCATTTTCATTCCAGTAAAACATTACTCGCCTTATATAAATGAATAATTGATCCCCCGGTTTGATTTACATGCATGGATTAAATGTCATGTTTGAAAAGTTGCCGTTTTATTCATATTGATGGAGATATATGGAAGAAAAAAAATCACTGAGCGAGCGGTGCCATATTTTCATATGCCAAACCTGGATACTCCTAAGCGCACAGTTTCTGTTTAATATAACTTCTCATAACCTTTTCCCGTCTGCTTCCTTCTCAATCTATGCCACCATTGATATAAACCCAGTTGGAACGGAGTACAGCAAAGAAGATGAATTCCCGAAATATAAAGTTGGTGTTGACACACTCACGTAGCGTTGTATATTTTGACATACATAGCATGCTAATACATTTTTATTTGCTTACTTTGTGTCTTGAATACATTATGCCCTGGTTTCTGATCACATTTTGTTGATAACTTTCTATTGAATCTCACATCAAAGGCTTCCCTAGTCCAATTGGAAGTGAGAGAGTGTTTTAATTCAAAGCCTCTCAGTGTCAAAATTGTTCTCAGATGAGGGATATGTTTTTTATATTGATGTCGCTCTTTTTTTCCCCCAACACACAAGAGTGCACCTCAAAGAGCTGCATTTGAAGCAGCCTCTCTCTCAAGCATCGGTTCAATAAAGGGGGTCTGCTTATTGAATGAACTCCCATAGACACAAATCACAAACTGGTTCTAGCCTTCCCCTGTTGAATAAAAACACATTAGTCTCAATGGGGGATAGAAACATGTCACTGGCTCTGGCTCTCGCTCTCCTTTCCCTTAAAGCCGAGGTCAATTCACTTGAAAAAAACTAAACCCTGAATCGAATGAACAGCCGATAGTAAAACATATTTTGGGATTTCTCTGTTCAGCTCAAAACTAAAATAAAAATAAAGAATAAAAATAATCTGTGCTCGCTGCAATACTGCAAGATAACCTATGGTTATATGCGGGCATTTATTTAAGCAATATCCATTCAATTTCATTGAAATGATTGTCATGCGGGCCATGCCTTTCTTCCTCCATAGGTCTGTTTACATTGGTGAGCTGCCATTTCCTGTAGATATGCCAATATAATCCATGCACAGGAAATGATGCAAGGCCATAGGAAGAGTAGAGGGAGGAGCAGAGGATATATAGAATAGATGTACCTTCTCAACATGTACATCTCGTTCCGATTCTCAAAGCCCAGCCACATCTGTTCAAGAAGAATGGATGGCCGCTACACACTTTCACTCAAAGAGAACTTTGAAGGAAAGCTGTGTTAACTTTAGGACGGCCACTTCAACTTCCAGTCCCTTATAGTTAGAGTAATTCCCTTCCCACTCGCAAACGAAAACAATGAAGCAAAAGAAGGAATGTGGTCACAGTAGGTTCTCTGACACTGTGCTTGACCAATGGAGGGGAAATTCCAGAACAAGCCATACAGGCCGGTTTAGGGAGAGGTTGAGATCCTTTGTCGTTACACAGAGACAGTGGCTGACTGGAGCTAACCACTCTCGTGCCTCTGAAGTGATCCAACATGATGAATTCACAAGAGTCACATTCCCTGGTAGATTCCGAGCATTGATAAAACCTCAGAGAGGTAATCTAGATCTCAGGGCGGATAAAGAGGTCAAACGGAATGGGGACGGATGCTCTATCTGTTTCCCATCCCTGCAGGATCCTGTGTAGACTCGTTTGGCTGGCGTTCTCCTGAATGCTAGGCTCTCCTGAAGGCTAGGCTCTCCTGAATGCTAGGCTCCCCTGAAGGCTAGGCTATCCTGAATGCTAGGCTCTTCTGAAGGCTAGGCTATCCTGAATGCTAGGCTCTTCTGAAGGCTAGGCTCTCCTGAATGCTAGGCTCTCCTGAACGCTAGGCTCTCCTGAACGCTAGGCTCTCCTGAACGCTAGGCTCTCCTGAACGCTAGGCTCTCCTGAACGCTTGGCTCTCCTGAATGCTAGGCTCTCCTGAATGCTAGGCTCTCCCGAATGCTAGGCTCTCCTGAATGCTAGGCTCTTCTGAAGGCTTGGCTCTCCTGAACGCTAGCCTCTCCTGAATGCTAAGCTCTCCTGAACGCTAGGCTCACCATGCGCGTGCTCTGGTTGAAGTGCAGCGCCGTGTCGTAGTAGCGGCCCCCGTGCTCTGCCGGCTCTGTGGTGTTTTCGGCCGCGCGGTCCGAGTCGGCCCCTGACTGGGTGAGGGCCGGGCCCCCAAGACGAGCATGGAGGCTTACGCTGACCGTGTAGAGGCCCCTGGGCAGTTTGTCCCGGACGGCCCTCAGGCATCGAACCCGCACGTCGATGGGCTGGTGCGGTTCCTCCTGAGAGAGATGATAATATTTGAAGAAAGGTAAGACAGCCATTGGTTACAATGTGGTGTCATTTGATTGGTCGAACGACCGTTTAAATGTTGGTGATGGAGATCCAAATGTATAAATTGAATCTCTCTTGATAAATAAAAACCAAA
This sequence comes from Gadus chalcogrammus, assembly GCF_026213295.1. NCBI lineage: Eukaryota > Metazoa > Chordata > Actinopteri > Gadiformes > Gadidae > Gadus > Gadus chalcogrammus. Next base: position 13,288,483 of record NC_079434.1, on the reverse strand, counting down.
ACATTAAAGTGGCATATATAGGCTATAAAAAGGCCTACAATCAATGGATTAGATGATACCCACTTACCCCAAGACTTTTGATGGTTTGGAAATACCAGACACACATACACACACACAGAGACAAACACACACACACACACACACACACACACAAAAGAATGCTTTGTAGCGACAAACTTTTTTATTTGTTTATGTCGCTGATTGCAAATACATGCGATGCAAATATTAGTTTGTCTATCAGGATTGGAGTCAGAAGGGAAAAAGGAGGACAGATTAAGTATTTGAATGAGCTCATAGCGGTGCCTCCCTGAGCTCAGACAGGACACAGACCAGACAGCAGCGAACCGCCATTAACTTAACCATCTCCTCTCCTTTTGTGTGGGAATCTCTATGTGTGTCTGTTTGTGGAAGTGTTTATGTGTGTCTCAACGTATGTGTGTCTCAACGTGTGTGTGTGTGTGTGTGTGTGTGTGTGTGTGTGTGTGTGTGTGTGTGTGTGTGTGTGTGTGTGTGTGTATGCATTTGTTTATGCAAGTGTGTGTGTGCTAGTATAAGTGTGTTTTTTTATGTGTGTGTGTGTGTGTGTTTGTGTGCATGCGCGTGTGTGTGTGTGTGTGTGTGTGTGTGTGTGTGTGTGGTGTGTGTGTGGTGTGTGTGTGTGTGTGTGTGTGTGTGTGTGTGTGTGTGTGTGTGTGTGTGTGTGTGTGTGTGTGTGCGCGCGCGTATGCGTGTCTGCTTGCGTGTGAGCACACGTCTCTAATGCGTCCGCGTCCCGGTGCATGTGTGCATCCTGCGCCCCTCCATGCATTCTTTGTCTCCATGTTTACAATTACAGAGAGGACTCTTGTTTGTTTCGCCACAAGCTGCCATGCATTTGCATGGCGCTTTTTTTCCTCCTCTCTCTCTCTCCACAGCATGACGGTGGCTTTGCCTCACGCAGCAGTGGACACACGACACGCAGTGCATTGTTAATGTGTTACTTTTTTCCCCCTTATTCCTTTGATAAAGGCCCCAACGGCCAAATCTTTATCTATGCCTTGCCTTTTGTTCATGTAAGTCATGACCATAACAATGCCCAAAAACAACCTCTCCCTGCATGGAGTATTTGTACTTTGTATGTGTACTAATATCTGTTTTGTGTCTGCTTTGCGTTTTTTCGTCGAGCGTGTTGAGGCGGTGTGCAGCACACACTGGGTTTGATTATGAATGAGCACTGTGTGTGGCCGTCTGAAAGGAGAGCGTCTGGCCTGCGCCGCAATTTAATATAATGCCGCGCAATGCAACAGCATGTCCAAAAAACGGCCATCAAATCGCCTCAATGTGGGTGAACGAGGCACCCAGGAAGCACCCGGAAGGAAAAGGGGCTGTGTGTTCCGAGTCAGAAGTAAAATTCAGCGGGATCATGGGGCGAGAGAGAGAGAGCGAGAGCGAGAGAGAGAGAGATATACATTGGGAGAGAGTTGAATATGAAACAGGAAGCACGCCGGGACAGAAGAGCCTCTGGTAAGTCATAAGCCGGCATGGCCGTAGAGTGGGAGGACTCTCTCTTTATGCATTCGCCGCCCGCAGCGGACATGACACTGAGTCATTGTCGGAGCGAACGGAAGACACGTTGACAGACGGCTGACTACCCCCCCCACACACACACACACCCCGCCAAGCATCCACCACCCCCACCCAACCCTCCATCCGGCACCCCCAACCACCACCCCTTCCCTTAGTCTCCTCTTCCCGACCGAAGATGACGAAACTGGCTTCAGATTTCTGATGGTTGGTGCTATGACTAAGTGAATGCCACACAGCTAGGGTAGGAACGCACCCTTGTGTGTATTCTTCCGTTTATTTCATGTTTTACAGTATGCGAGGGTCCCTTTCATGGCTTACTATGCTAGTGTGTATCTGCATAGGAGCGGCCGGGGGTATCATGTCCGTCCGCTGAAGAGAGACACCACATAAAGACTCTCCCTGCGCCTCAGCATCCAGAGGGCCAAACCCTGGAGCTTGCCTCCTCCTCCTCCTCCTCCCCCCCCCCCCCTCCTCCTCCTCTTCCTCTTCCTCCTCCTCCACTGAGCTTCGTTGAAGGGTGCCTCCGGTTTTCATTCAGTGTCCCTCAACCTCCTCACTCGGTCTGGTTCCCGTGTTTTGGTTGTGATCATCGTCATTATGGTCATTATGTTGCGTCTTCGCTTTAACATAAACAGGAAATTGGAACCAAGTGTTGCAGAAAAAGGTCAGAGTCAAAAAGACAAAAAACAAAGTCAGAAAATGCTTTGTGAACGTTAACGACACACACACTATCATACACACAGTGCAAAATATGCAACTGTATTCACAATATCGGTAGCTGTTTACGATACCGTTAGCACACACACATGCTAACACATACATGCTTGCCCTGCACAAACACACACTGCTACAAACCCACATACATACGCACACACACACACACACACACACACACACAGACACGTTTGTGTTGACAAAGAAGTTAGCACGCATGCTAGCCGGCGCAAATACGTAGGCTTCTGTCCTAGCCAGCGCTGGCAGTGCCCGGTCTCCGAGGGTGGAAAGCTGTGAGCTGAGCCCTGCAGTAATGCCCCTCAATCTTCCCTCTCTGAGCATCTTTGCATATACCCGAACAACAACACAATTTAGGCAGAAGTGAAATTAGTATAATTGGTGGCAAAGCGGTTTAGCCCACACATTTTACATTGGGGAGGAGGTGATGGAGGACTTCTATCCCTCCAACCCCATCCCCCCTGCAAACACACACACACAGATACACACACAGACAAACACAGACACACACACCCACACACACACACTGGAAGTAATCCGACTCACAGACAGCAGTGGATGAAGACGTGAAGAGCGGAGACAGGCGAAAGTATAATGGAAAAATAATGAAAATGATCACAATAATAACGATGGCAGCAGGCTCCTGTTTAAATCCCATTTCTCTGTCTTGTGACGGTCTGGCTCAAACACGCTGGCACGCACCAGGAAACAGAGCGTCGAGATCACGAGGCCGCGGAGAAACAGAGACGCCAGGTTTTCACGAACCAGAGGTGTCGTTAGTGTTTGTTTTTTTGGTTGTCATCTGGGCTTTTTCATCGCCCACCCCGAGCTGGAGTTGAGCCTAAAGTGCCGTAATATTACAGCACTCCTGCAGATGAGATCAAAGACTCCAGCGATGGGATGCTCTGTGGCTTTTCCTGGCAACACGCCCTGTCCTCTTTTTTTGTGTGCGAGTGTGTATGTGTGTGTGTGTGTGTGTGTGTGTGTGTGTGTGTTGCCGTTGTTGTTGCAGAAGAGAAATCTTTTCAGCGCTTTTTTTCTGCACATTGACTGATCACACAAAATACACCCTTTCCCAGACACAGGAAATGCCACATACAAAAACTTCCTTTCTTTTCTAAGTACGGGCTAATATTCAGAGATTAAGCTTTCTCGTTAATTATTTTCATTTTAATTAGTAAATCGTAATTAACAATGAACGTTTACCCTTAAATTTTTTCTCTTGGCTTTGGAATGAAGGAGGGGGCTGAAGAAAGCAAAGAATAAATATGACAATCTTTTTGGGACCTCAAGGCAGGATTACAGATGCAGGCTGCCTTAGTTATTAAACACGTTCTAAATTAAATGCCTCCATGAATTTTGCACAGAAATATATTTTCATAGTTTTGCATGCCAAATGTGACATTTTATATTTCAGATTCATCGCGCTGCAGCAATTTTCAGGAAAATGTCACATAAACAAAGATTTTGTCATTTACCAATTGAAATTACTATGCATGGCAGGTTTGGCCATTGCTTGTCTCTCTCTCTCCGTCTTTCTTTCTCTCTCCCCCATCTTCCTCGCGCACCGCTTTCTCTGCCTGGGCTGGTTGTTTCAAGTCAGCAAGCCATAAAAAATCTTTATCTCAGTGAAACACAGCAATTTGGGAGATAATCGAATGGTGACTTGGGGGCACAAACGCCAGTCTGAGGAATTATACCACAATCTCCCCTGCATTTACAACCTTCCTCAAAGCCAGTTGTCACCCTGGAAGGAACCCCCCCTCCCCCTCCCATCACCCCCCCCCCCCTCCCCCACCTCACCACCACCAGCCCCCCCCCCCCTCCCCCCCCTCACCACCACCAGCCCCTCCCCCTCCCCCCCCTGATTGAAGATTCATTACATCTTTAAGCCTGCACGGTGGCACCACGTCCTCCCTTCCCAAGATGCATTGCACCTCCAGCCCACTAACATCTAGCTGTTACCATAGCCAGCCATGCTACGACGCTGCAGCCTCCTCCGAGTTAGCCCTCTCTGATATTCTGTTTGCCCCTGTCAGCTCCCTTTTACCCTCTTTACCATACCACCTATTCTGTTCTATTATCTTGTATCCCTCCGTACACAGTACAGAAACTACAGCGGAGAAGTCATGAGTGACATCATAAACTGTGGTAGAAACCCCTTTTCCCGAGCGAAGACAGCCTGCTGGAATGGCGGTTTCATAAGTGCACTCACTCCTTTGTGTTTGTGTTTTAAGCTAAAGGACATTATGGAACATCCTGTTGTGCTGCATTTTGCATGCGGCGATGTGCATGGCCATCGCATGTATGCCGGCGTCTATTCCTGGTCTGTCTGCGTCTGTTGCCTTTGCACGCGTGTTGACGTCTTAAGGCCGGGGAAGCGAGAGAGCGTGAGATTAAAAGAGGAAAAATAAATCTCTGTAAAATAGGGGGGACCTTCCTGCTGACGGATTCCATTCATCGCAGGATTTCTCATAATTACATCATTTGGCTGTTTTGAAACAATTCCCGTCTGATTTGGAGGTTTGGTAAACACTTGGTAAACAGACACCGATATTGTCTGGTTTGAAACATGAGGGAATTTGATACAAATTTGGAACACTGAGAATTTGTCTTACTTCCTGTTTGTTTAGCACTATGTTTCCTGCATATGTATACACTTAATTTGTGTGTGTGTTTGTGTGTGTGTAAGTGTGAGAGCGCACATGTATCAGTGTGTCTGTATGAGGTGTATGTATAAGTTAGTGTGTGTGTGTGTGTGTGTGTGTGTGTGTGTGTGTGTGTGTGTGTGTGTGTGTGTGTGTGTGTGTGTGTGTGTGTGTGTGTGTGTGTGTGTGTGTCTCTCTCAGATTCTCATTAATGCTGGTTAACAGATATTTACCTGCCATAGGGGAGGAGGACAGGAGGATTCTGGGATTTCTGTCATCTGTTTGTATTTGACCATCACTTCCTCTTGGCCTTCCCCGAGCACTCTCTGTGATTGGTTTTCAATGGTCCTGCTACACGATGACACACACACACACACACACACACACACACACACACACACACACACACACACACACACACACACACACCACACACACACACACACACACACACACACACACACGAGAAGGTAACCCCGTTAACATTCACCTGCATATTGCCCTGTCGTGTTGTTCCCTTCCGTAGCCAACAGCAGCCCAATCCAATAACACCACAACAAAACACTTTCCGCTATAGTCTCTCTCTCTCTCTCTCTAAATTTCACTCCCTCCCTCTCTGTCTGTGTGTGTCTCTCGCTCAGCCCTTTCAATCTTATCAGCAGTAATGTAATAACTGGTCGCCCAGCGCTTGTCTCCTCGCCACCTCTCTTAATTCCTCAAAATAAAGCAATATCGCTGGGGCACCGGCCGCCTGCGACTGGGGATAAGGTGCTTGTAAGAGGACGGATAATTCAGCAAATAAATGCTCAGCATCAAAGGCGAGACTCTGTGTGTCTCTTTCTTTCCCTTCTCCCCCATCGCTCTGCCTCTCCCTCTCTCTCCCTCTTTCCTTCCTCCATCTCTCTTGCCCTCTCTTTTTCTCTCCCCCTCCCTCTCTCTCTCTCTCTCTCTCCCCCTGTCGTCTTTTCTCTCTGTTCGCCTATCAAAAGTATTACATGTGCTTTCATCAGTTCACAACAAGGCACAATGTGTTCTTCCTAATGCAATTACTCCACCTCCATTAAATCAGACACAGTGCATGCGAATGAATTACATTTTTTTTCCTTATGAAGGAGAAGAAGAAAAAAAAAACGAAAACACAAAAACAAGCCAACGCCGCGGCCTTCCTCATCTTCTCTGTCATACACCACCTCGCCCCCAACCCCCATACTTCTTTCATCGGGCGAGCGAGAGAAAGAGAGAGAAAGAGAGAGAAAAAAGTGAAATGGTTTCACGTTCAATCTCAGGCAGATGTAGCCCTAGGTGATGAAGCGGCGAGAAAAGTCTTCCATGTCTAATAGACAACCCCCCCCCCCCCCCCCCCTCCAACACCCCCTTTCCCCTCGCCGCCCCCCAAACGGAACCAAAAAGAGGAATTTCACGGGGTTCAAGGCCGCCGCGATGGGGTCACGACGCTAAACTCCAACCATCTTCATCTGACAGCGACCGGCCGTCCCACCACGGCCCACCAACCCGCCTGCTAAGCAAAGCAGGTGCACGAATAACGCTTCTCTCGACGTGCACTGTTCCCGATTTCCGCCTCCGCTCTTTTGCATGGAAGTCCTTAATTACGAAAAAAGACTGGAGCGATTTAAACGTAGCAAAGCGGTTCTCGGGGGATCGTGTGCTGAGCTACGGTGTCGTCTCCGACTGGAGTGGACAGAGCACGAATGGATGCTGCTCATGAACCCAGCGACATGGGGCCCACCCTGCAGCTATATTACCCATAATGCAACGCTAGCAGGACATTGCAATGGCCCTGGTACTCTACTGTACTGTAGAGGAGATATGAATTCACAATCACTCTGAAATGTCACAGGGATTTTTTTTTCCTTTTCTTTTTTGCACAATTAATAATCATGCGATATTATTTGTGCACATGCAGAGCGATATGGAACGGGTACCCGCTTACCACTGGAAAGCTGCTGCGTCGTCACACTGTCCTTGAGCCTCTCGTGTGGCGTCTCTCTGCGTATATGGTTCCTGTATATTGCATTCATGATTCAAAGTATTGTCGACGATGTTAAATGGACAAAACTGACCCAAAATTGTAGGGAAACATTTCAGCCTCAGATCTAGTTTTAAGAATTACATAGATTACAACCAGTAAAATCCTAACAAAATAATGAATACCAAACATCCCTACAGATGATACAAATGTCTTATATAAGCAGTTGTGCAAAAAAATAAAAGCGTTTTATCTCTAAGACTCAAACGAGCGCGTATACCTTTACTCCTCTTCCGAAGAAAGACGTTATTTTCTCCTTTCTGTTCGCACGCTTACGCTTCTTCAGCAGGCCTTCTGCCGGCGGCTTCTAGAGATACACACACACACATACACACACACACACACAGATTGTACTCACACAAAAAAAAAATGCGCACACTTTGTTTTGATGCAGCGTTATGACAAAGAGCATCAAGCCACAATGCTTGAATTACACACAATGCCTTAGAACAAGACGCGACCGTAATGCAATCTGCAGGCAATCGATACGGAGCCAGACCCTAAAGACACGTAGCATTTGATTACCATTTCTGCTGCTTTTTATTCCGCCTTTTTTATTTATTTTTTTTACGTTCACTCAGCACATTCAACAGCCCAATTTAGATGCATTGACTGCGCTAAGTGGTAACGTCCCGCCCTAGCCTCGCCTTTTGTGTGTCAGGATGGGGAGGGAGTACGAGAAAAGCCCCTTTTTTTGTTTTCCATGTGGATGTGAAATCTTGTGGATAATATGTTTTCAAAGGCGAAGTGGGTGTGGAGACAATCAGTGACTGCATACATGTTAAGGGCAGAATGGGAAACGCACAGTGATCCTGCGCTGATGAACACAGAGGATGCCCCTGATTTTCCGATGAAGGAGGATGAGTCAAATGGCTTTCAACAGTGAGGCGCGTGTTGTCGAATCCTTTTGTTTGTGTCTCTCAAACATAACTGACTTTGTTTCATCTATAGGCTCCTACGTCTCCCTCATCTTCTGCGTTTTTCAAGTGAAATGATATCTATAAATATAGTTGATGAAAAACAAAAAAGGGAAGAGTACGGGGTTCTGTTTACATATGGGTTAATTTGGGTTCCTGTGTAATCTAGATTCAGACGAAACAATGGAAATCCAATGCGCTTGTTTTTTTGTTTTTTTTATGTTTCCTTTCTAAGGGGATGAAATACGAACACATGTTTTGGAGGCAGCTATAGATCTTTAACATAACTTCACAGGAAAACTAAATTTCTCCTTAAAGAATAGTTTTTCAGAAGAACTATTCGCAAAGACAATAGTCACACAATCCATTTCCTTGAAATACCATTTCTCTGCATAATAATAAATTATAAAAGACTTAGATAGTGAGTGAGTTATGCATGCGTAGAGATCTGTAAGAAACCGTAAGAATAGGCAAAGGCATGCAAAGAAACACACAAAAAAAACAGACACATGCACTCATATACATGTGCTCTCACACACACACACATACACACGCTCTCTCACACACACACACACGTGTTCTTTCACACACACACACACACACACACACACACACACACACACACACACACCACACACACACACACACACACCCACACACACACACACACACACACACACACACACACACAAAATAAAAAACATGTCCATTAGCCGCATGGGCTGAAACGACAACATAATGGACATGGCCGACGTGCTGGTGAATATGGGAGGATGACACAGATATTCCTCTTTGTAGCTCTGACCTGCTGCAGTGAAAGGCTGCCAAGCGTGATCATGTCAGGCAGCACGCGCTCCCGCAGCTGCTGGGCGTAGCAGGGGATCAGCATCGGAGCAGGCCCCGCTGGAGCGCACGGCACCATGCGCGTTTGGGAAGGAGAAAACCCTCAGTGAAGAGAAAGTACCTTTTGGCACTGGCTCTTATTTCTCCGGGAGGACGGCTGAGGCCCGTCCCCGGTCGTGGTGAGATCGTGTCTTATTGGATCAGGGTGAACTAAGTCAGCGCGGCCATGGCGGTTCAGCCAAGGTTCAAACACGATAAAAAATATCTATAAAGTTACATTTTTTCCTTTAATATGGAAGTATAATCCTTTTGTGACTTTTTTCCTTAAATTAGATCTCTGAGCAAAATCTAAATAATAAATCAAAACAAGATCCCATTTGATAGCTTAATATACTCTCTGAGGTAAAAAAAGGCAAACCAATTTCTTGACGTCACTAAACATAAAGCAAAGAGATAGACAACAGTTACAAGAGATTCTTACATTTGACGGCACTCTCTCTGGGCAGGAGTGTCCCGTCTGTTCCGAGTTCAGTAGCTCCTTCCCCAGGCCCGGTCCCGACCCAGGCCAGGGCCCCGGGCTCGTTCTGGGCAGTAGAGTGTCTCAGCGAGGGCCCCTGGCCCCCGGCTCGAGCTCCCCTGTGGGGCTGATGCCATGCACCACCCGGCTTCACCCTAGAGTCCTCCTCATCCCTGGGGGCTAACAGCGTACCTGGAGAGGTGTGCATTAGCAGGTGCACGTCATTTGAAAGCATGCGCACACATACGAACACACACACACATTTTTGTATGAATAAAAATTTACATACACAGAAATACACACAGAAACTCACTCCTATCAGTGTACTGTACCTATTCCTCCTACAAAAACAGAACATGCACACATACATGTACACATATCTTCACTGATCCAAAAAATGACACACATTCACATGTATTCATGAATGCACACCGACAAATGCAGACAGAAAAACACACACACACACACACACACACACACACACACCCACACACACACACACACACCACACACACACACACACACACACACACACACACACACACACACACACACACAGCCAGAGCAGTACCTTGGTGTTTTATTCACACATTCTGAGGGAGGCTGACAGCATACTTGAAAAGCGCTGGCTTTTATGTATCCTATTCTGACCCTAAAATATTCACACTGACAAAGTTCGCCTGGCAAACGATGGAACAGTACGAAAAGAAGAACTACACAAGCCGGCTTTGATTCACACAGCTAACATGCTCGCATCGCAGTCTTGCGAGACACTCCAAATATGTGCAGCCTTTTAATAATTATGAATGATGGCACCTCTTTCAAAGGCGCGGATGATACACGATACAAGTATCAATTGGATAATTTATTAAACAAACGGCTCCTCCATATAACCATCAATAGATCAATCCAGCCATCCTTCCATCTATTCAGTCAGCCAGTCTTCTGTAGTTCCATTTCAGATTGCATTGATACTCTGACCAACGTTATGATTGATTTAATTAGGTTTCAAGAAATCAACAAACCGAGACTTGGCATACTGCAAAAAACTATCAGTTTATCCTCAAAAAATGTGTCAGAAATGAGAAAGGCGTCATCTCCTGCATTTGATAAAGCCTGTCTTCCCGGCACTGGTCTGCCTGTTTGATGGAAAGCAGAATTTTCCTCTAATCTGCTGGATATTCGACGTGTGCAGTCCGACATGCGTGGAGAGCCAAAGCTGATACCACTGCCTAATGCCTCGCACGTCGAGGTAAGATTCAGTTTCTCCTGCCATACTCGAGATGAGAATGAATAGAATGCCAGCTCTCCCTGCTCAGATCTTCCAGCCAAATGGAAAATAATGTATTGAAATAAACACAAGCACTGACGATCTCAGACAGACACGGGGAGATTCATCCTGGAATACGCCTGGAAAAATATCTACAGCGCTGGCCTCTGTCCATTTCATTAATACTTAGTCTTATTCATGTTCCCTTCTTCCCAACATGTGTATAGCCTAGTGCTTTGTGGCAGGCTGCTAAAGCTAAATAAGAGAGGGAAAAACCTGAAGCTAGTGACAAAGCATGGGGATCAGCAATGACTTACACTGAGCCAGTCTCAAAGATACCAGACAACAACTAGTGCTGCCCACACCGGTGGGAGGCATCAATGCAACACAACGACATAAGGTCATTGTCTTCAGGTCCATTGTGGCGGGAAAGGAGAGCTAACCGGCACTCGCCTTAGCCCCATGCTAGCAATCCACCAGAACAAGCTCTCCCCTCTCCCCTGTGTCTTCCTCTCACTCTTCTTCCTCTCTCCTTCCTTTCCTCACTTTCTTCCCCTCCTTCTCAATGTCTCTCTGCCTATTGCATGGACGAACCGTTAATCCAAGATCCTCTTTACTTTTTTTTTTTTCGGCGGGATTTCATGAACATTCCGAGACAAAGGATTGGGGCTGCTAATCTCGGCGCTACAGCTAAATCCGAGACAATGGCGAATAATACGAGAAGGGTAAATTCTAGCGTGTAGAAGCGGGCCTAAGCCCATCACTTGTGCGCCGGTATTACAAGGAAAATGTGCGTCATGTCAACAGGATCTGGTGCGACTGTCTTCACCCAGAACAATCCCAAGCTTAACGCCACCTCAGTGTTTCCTGTATGGCGACATATTCAAATGAGGCCAGGCTAATGAGAAAAGGCACGCCTACTGCCAGACAATAGCTTCTGCTTGGAAAGCAAGTGTGATCAGTCTGCTGGGGCAGCAATGTTCCTAGCTAGCTTTTGTTTGTTGTTGGTGTCTTCGACTGTTTGTTGTTAGAAATGTTTGTTTCCCACGTTTAAGTAATAAGACACGAAAATTTAAAGGTTCACTCAAAACGTTTTTCTCATACATGTTAATAACTGAAAACATTCAAGAAGTCAAATATTTTTAGGCCACAACAATAATTCACCTTTGACTTATGGGAAAAATCAACAACAAAAAAGCGGAAGAACAACCAAAACGGTTGATAATGGGTTGGAGGAAAATATGAGGCAATGGGAAAAATCTGAGGTTGACGAATAAATCACATTTAAAATTATAATTGCGTAAGTTCAATATGGTGACACTTACCCGGCAGGTCTATGAACCCGTCCTCCTCTTCCAGGAGTTCTGCCATTCTCTGATACAGCTGATATTCATCAACGCTCAACATTGCTACATTTCAACAGAAAAGTAGAAAAACATGGAATAAACATAAACAAATCTGGCTACATGTTCTTTTAGGCAGAGAAATGCAGCTTTTAGCGACCTTAATTTGTTTCTGGTCATTTCCAGACATCTCAGAGAGACCTTATATTGTACATGAATCCCCGCAGAAAAAACCAGGCCAGGTTGGAGATGCACCAAGGAGTAATGACATGGAAACATTTACATGCCTCTTAGCGGGCCTGTCATCATATGATGAGATTTGGTCTGGCCAATCCTTTTGAAATTACACGGCAGTGATATCCAAAAGATACAGGTGAAATGGCTCCTCCATTAATAGCCATGTTTCATTATAGCATGCATATTACCTGGCTCCCAGGAGCTTGCTTTTAATAGGGGGCCCTCACCCAATGCTTTAGAAGTGGGTGCAGGCTATTCATGTGGCTCTGTCGCGTTTCATCCAATGCAAAAAAATAGAAACGAGCACCGACCAATGATTGGTGACCTTCGTCAATGATAGCGAGGAGCGGAGCGGCCAATCCGTCCTCCTTCGCCGTGCGTTTCGGTGTATTTACATGGAGAGCCGGTCGTCGCGGCGACGGGGGGGAAAATGGCGTCCGCCCCTTGCCGTGAGTGATCTCCTCACCTCCCTTTAATGAACCGAGGAGAACTATTATGGCGGGGAAATGGCATACTTAATTCCGGCTCATCTTGCGTGTTGACCCGGGCCGTCCCGTCGCGCCTTGGGTCCGCCCGCGTCTCCGGCGACGGGTCAAAGTAATTTTGGGTGCGCTCATTTCCTACGACAAAAATGAAAAAGTGTGGGGTGAGAAAATAGGGGGGGGGGGGAAATAGGGAGAGGTATAAGTGGTGGAAGTGTGGAGGTGGGTGGGGTGAGGTAGGGGTTGTGGGATTGGATGTGGGTATATAGGTTCAGGTTAGTGGTTATTAGAAGCACATGGAGCGAAATGTTAATTTTGAAACCCACACTGTCGAGGGGGTGGTGGTGGTTGGGGGTGGTGGGGGAGGTGGGGGGGGGAGGTGTGTTGGCTAGGGCAGTTAGGCCCCTGCTACCTGATAAGGCAAGTGGAAGATGAGACGGGGCCAACGGAGACGGAGAGAGCGAGAGAGAGGGAAAGTGGTCGAGGGAGGCAACCGAGAGAGGGAGAGTGAGGGAGACGCAGTGCTGGGTTTCGTTCCGCGGCCCACGATGCTTTGGGGCCTAATTAGCATGCGGCGAAAGGTCACGGCAGGCAATCTCTTAAATACGACCGCCATATGTTTGCGCCGCGTTCAAAAGCGGCTAATGAGAAAGTCTTCAAGCAACCCCCTCTGCCCGCCGCCAAAATAAAAGTACCTGCACTTTTAAAGACAATACCTCTTCTAAATACTCTCGAGGTCAGCGGCCCCAAAACGGACCCCAACGACTTATGGGGGGAGAGAGTGGGGTGGGTGGGTGTGGTGGTGTGAGGAAAAGGGGTAAAGGGGGGCAGAGGGTGTAGGGGGGTGGGCACACATGCAAAGAAAAATAACCCAAACCCGTGTCCCATTGACTTCTTATTAGCAATCGGTGACCTATGAGCACGGAGTCCGCTCGGCAGAGTTTATGAGAATCCCTCGGCCCCCAGGCCCCTTCTATTAGGACTGCTCCCCGGCAAGTCACTCTCTGAACCCAAAAAAAATCGGTCTCATTACAGCCTCTGAATATTTTAGTCAAATCTAAATTGCTTCGCTTGTATCCCTTTGGTTGTTGGGGCGGGGGCGGGTGAAGGGATACGTACGGGGGCCATCGAATCGTACGTTACAAACTCCGGCACAAGGGTCGCCTTTATGGAAGTGGGGAGTGTATCAGTGGCGCTCGGATGTAGGGGGGGGGGGGGGGGAGTGTGTTTGCACAAGGGAGCCCCCTAGCACACCATCATGGCCCTCCGAAAAATCCTCACTGGGATTCATCTGTGCTCTCATGAAATGCCGGTGAAAGGTTTTTACACTCTTTCGCTCACACTTTGAATGTGTACGAGCAGCCGTTTGACTTTGGTGACGGTATACGACACAACAACTGTAAAATTCACACGTTAAATACTCCCTCTTTCGTTATTGTCAACAGAGTTCTAAGCAGTTTCTCTGCAAATAGCTTTGAGGTTATGAGGTAATCTCTTTCCAAATGCAAATTTTCATAATAGCAGAAGCCTTGCGGATCTATCTTTTTCCATATCTTTGATTTTCCTAAACTCTGTGCTACGGAATCCTTTTTTGTCTATAAACAATTTAGATTCCTAGTTGCATTCAAAGAACTGCAATTCAATATTTGCAAGATAAGATCAATATAAATGAAAGGCACAAACATAATGACATTCTGACTTTTGGTTCAACCAAACGTGTGTAATTATTTGTAGCATATTGCATTGTAACGTATATATAAATAAATGTTTTTATTAAAATCATTGCAAGTAATAGTCCCACACAGAATATAATTACAACATAACAATTGACTTTGTGGCTTAATAATGAACACATTCACAAAACGAACGAGGACAATTTCAGTTCTTATAACGGTGATATTAAATCCTTGTATCGTAATGCATTATTTACAGGTATGCTATGTGGAATGATTTACAATTATATTACACAGTAATACTTACACTTATTTCCTACCCCTCATCCATGCGTGGAGCAGAATAACAACGGCGTTCTCTCCCATGAATGATTGATTGGACACAGGAGTTTCACAAGTCACAAGTTTTCCCCTCAGTAATACTTTGGGTTGTCTGGCTGTTTTTAAATATGGATGTGCTAGTCTTCTTCTTTAGCGTGGGGGGGGGAGGGGTTGGGGGGGGGGCACATGCTATCTGTCTTATCTGGGATGAAAAGCAGAGAGATAGATGGAGGGAGAAAAGACAAGGACCGTCGGCGAGACGAACGACTTCTCCTATAGCGCCTGCAGTTGT
>NC_079434.1:13253595-13268595 GCF_026213295.1 Gadus chalcogrammus | reverse complement strand
CTCCTCATCCCTGCGCCGGGGGGGCCCACAGACAGTGACAGCGCACGCCTCGGAATACGTCCGTTGGTTAACGTGCGCCTTAACCAGATGCAACGCGCTGAAGCTGTTCCATCTCCCCAATCACAGCCCCGAACGCAGAGAATACACAAGAAGAAGAAAAAAAATTATATCGAAAATAAGATATTATTTGGATTTTTACTTTTTTTTTCCTCTGCTGTAGCAACCAATATCATGTACAATTGAGTTACTGTAAGTAAAGGCTACAGGTCTTTCAATATGATATTGTGTTCTGTTTAAATATTTATTTGCTTTTACAGTTCTGCATGGGAGTAATGTGCCAAGAGGAATGGCGTGAACAGTGGAGAACGACACGGAACGCAAAAGCCCTTGAGTTCATCCTTGTCATCTGAAGGCTTCAATGTCCACACACACACACACACACACACACACACACACAAACACACTTCCTTTCCCCTCATTTCACTGCGCACGGCACACAAAATGCTTACATCGCCGTCAACACGAGAATAAAAACAATCATTTATAAACGGTGACAAGAGAAATCCGTGACGCTTTTTCTTCAGACTTTTTTTCCTTTTCCTTTTTTCGGGGGGGGGGGGTGAATGTGATTGTTGTCAAAAGGAATTGGGTACAACAATGCCTCGTTCAGTTCTGGTTGCATTCAAAGGCTTATAGCTAGGAGGGCTTGGGGAAGACTCTGTGGCGCTCGCCGCTTGCTAGGGGCTGGTGGGCGCAGACCAGCTAGAGAGTGAATTTTGCATACTGTACGGATCATCGGCCAGTTCAGTCCAGTCACATTGAATCCGCCGTCAACCAATTGTGCTTCATGAAACCGTCAGCCCTCATTTACGTCTGGCTTTTTTTTCCTCCATTCCCCACGCGTGGCTGTAAACAAGGTCCCCACCCCCCCCCCCCCCCCACCTCCCTCACACCCCCCTACCCTCCCCCCCCCCCCCACCATCACTTCCTCCTGTCCCCTGTCCCCGGCTCTGCTGCTCTGTATATACGCAGGGAGTGCAGGGTCCCCACCACACGACCCCTGCTGCAACTTAAAATCACAAATGCGACTCAGAGCGCAGCGTCTTCCCCGACATGCACCACTGCTGCTGCTGCTGCTGCTGCTGCAGGGTCGCATGGCTGCGTGAGGCGCCGGGGAAGGAAGGGAGGAGCGCCCTCCTGGGAGATGACATGAGATTCAACGTCTTTATGGTAAAAAATATGGAATTCTGCTGAATAAGTCATGGCAATACAACTATGAAGCAACGCATGTACCAATGTTTCTCAGCGTACACATGTAGGCTATTATAATATATATATATATATATATACACATCTATAAACACTTACACATACAAATATGTATATATATATATCTCCATATATTTGTGTAATATGTTAGTATATACACATATATATATATATATTAATTTATCTGAATATCTAAAAATATATGACTACACACACACACACACACACACACACACACACACACACACACACACACACACCATGTATACATAATGGTTTGTAAGCAGGGATATGAGGCGCATTGAGGACCATAACATGATAATGTTAAGAAAAAACAACAACAAAGCCTGTTTATTCAAAACTAAAGGGATAAGGTCAGCGTTTAGTTTGGGAGCATGAAAAGCACGCCATTTCCATATAATGTAAGCCTATTTTCATTTAAAGCGTAGTCTTAGGAGTTCATGGTAATTGTAACCCACCAAACAGTTTCTTATTAAACAACAACAGCGTCAGTTGGTGTAGACAGAAAACATAATTAGTATTCAGGCTTAATTAATCTACAGTGGCCCCTTTAAGTGAATTAGTCGATTATTTATGCATGTGTGCTCCTTTGATGCTAACAGATTATGTATGTTACGGGGGAAAACCTTGGAAAATGACTTTGAAAACTTTCCGCTACAAAATGTCACCACAAGCTGCTGCAGTCACTAAGAAATGGTAATGTAGGCCAACCATGCAGAACAATAACACAAAAACTAAAAAATAGTGAAATAAAAATAAAAATGTTACTGTGGGCATTTAACTCGAAATAATAATTCTAATTATCTTAATAATATTAATGAAATAAAATATTTATTTTCCCTTAATTTTACTAATACATTAAGTACCTTTTCAAATGGTCAAGAACTAGCAAACAATTCATTTATGAGACAGAAAAAAACGATTAATCCCAATATGCAGTTCTACATCTGAGACGAATTCCAAGAATTGTAACCCAGGTTGGATCAAGGTCTTCCCTGGGATCATGGGAACTCCTCAGGACCCTTCAAGGGTCTTTTTGTTTCTCCTCTTGAGAACTGGGCACTGGCCCTCTGTGGACCCCCACTGCACCACCACCGACCCACCCTACCCCCACCCTACTGAGAACCCAGAGGCAGAGCGGAGGAATGCTAAATGTCAATGGTCAGAATGCACCAGCACCTTCACACACACACACACACACACACACACACACAGAGACAGAGACAGAGACAGAGACAGAGACAGAGACAGAGACAGAGACAGAGAGAGAGAGAGAGAGAGAGAGAGAGAGAGAGAGAGAGAGAGAGAGAGAGAGAGTGTGTGCGCCGTTGTGCGCGTGCGTGTAACCGCACTGCCACGGGGTGCAGACGGGGGAATCTGTACTCACACTGCCGAATATGTCCATCTCTCCGCTGACTGACAAGAGATCTCCCCACTGCTGACCCCTGACCCCTGAAGGATGACGAGAACAGCCTCCACCACCTCCCTAGAGAATAGGGTGGGGGCGAAATAGAAGGAAATGTGTTCATCTTAAGCAAGAAAAAGATGTAGTTGGGGTGTATAGAGTTGTGGAGACCCACAGAGAGCCTAATATGACCATACAAGACAAGATGAAGTTTATTGATGGAGTTATGGATATGATGGTTACATTAAATAGCCCTAGCCTTTCCAGTGTCAAATCCTTCATTCCACAGGGGATTAGGATATTCACACAGATACATTTGTTTGCAACTGTAATCTCTCCGATGCATCTCGGAGAAAAACGGATTGATAACAAGTTTAACGTTTATTTATTATCATCGCGGATCGCAGATTATTTGCCTTCATTATTCAACTTGTTTATTCATTTACATCCGCTACAATAACACTCAGTGTTTGGTTTTTTTTAATTCATTTTTTTTCTTTTTTGCAACGGTTAATTCGCACGGCTTGCACAACTTTGTGCTGAAGTAGCACAACAAACCCGGGGCGAAATGTGAAAGATTATCCCGCAGCATAGGAGCCCGGATGAAACGCTACACTTCTTCACGCTGAACGCCTCTCCGCTGGGTGTGATTGAAAAACATGTAAAGCTATTGAATCTGTGCGTTGTATATGTGAAGGAAAAATGAGTGTTGTAACAAGTGGGCCAGTGTTTTTGTAATTGTTTCGAATTACACGTGTGTGTAATAACTCTACGGTGAAAGCAGAGCCCCTGTGCGGTCCGTACATATTAACAGAGAGAGAGAGGGAGAGAGAGGGGGAGAGAGGGAGAGAGAGGGGGAGAGAGAGGGAGAGAGAGGGTAAGGACCGGAAAGGATATCCATGCCTCTTAGTGGGCTAGAAATGTGATGGTTTAAACATATATGGGGGATAAAAAAATACCTATTTGGTCGTATGTTTTTGCGTCCTCTCACAACGCATCTCAATGTAATTTGAGACTTAGCACCTCATAAAAATGGTGGGTTTGTGTGTGCCTGTGTGTTTGTGTGTGCGCAGCCGCACATGCAAGGCTGAGTGCATGTTTTTTGCGTGTATGTGTGTGCGTGTTTGTGTGTGGGTGTGTGAAGGTTTCATGAAGGCAAAATAAGAAAGCATTGCGGTGAGGAAACAACGTTCATGGGTTATGAAAGCTTCTAGCCAAACTGTTAGCATCCTGCCAAATGCTGGCCCTGACACAAGTAACACTGCCAATATTTTGTTAACCACATAAATGACTTGACTCACTTTCCTATCCCACTCATTTAAATGCGGGCTGTCTGTCAAATGCCAAATGAATATATTACAGTATTCACACACACACACACTCTCTCTCTCTCTCTGACACACACACATACATAAATACACTAAGCATCTGCGTTTTTTGGCCTTAAGTTAACCAGCTTCAATGCGAAGGAATGACGTGCTCGAGGCCCTCGCTCTGTCTCATTCTCTCATTAGATAACTACCCTCATAACACATAAACACACTGCAAATTAATCCCGCCCACCACTGCTTCTAAGGCCATCAGCACCCGTCCCTTTCTGAATCAATCATCCTATGGTATTGCTGTATCGCCCATTGTGTAACATTTCTACTCAAATGACTAACTGTAAGTGAATTTCAGATATGAATGCATTTAACACAAGGTACACAGGATTCAAAACCACCACTTTCTCGTTAACTGGACTGGATAGACATAACCAACACAAAAAAAGTAATCGCTTCAAAAGTTAAGAAACAATCCTGATGATTCCCCCATTCAGCTAACCCTAAACCAGCCTTAATCCTGGGCGACACTGGGGCCTGTGTGTGTTTCTCGCCGGAAAAGGCGACTTCCTCACTCTCTCTCTCTCTCTGTGTCCCCACAGTGCGACCTGAAGTTTTTCCCCTGACCAGCTTTGCGTTTAGTTTTTTTGTGCTTTCGCCCACTAACAGGAAAGGATACAAGGGGGATGTAACCTGATAGCTAGCTCTGGGGACAGGACCCCAAGTCCCCCGCCGTGTAGTTTATTCGTCGGGTCTCGTGTTTTAAAGAGAGTTTTATTTTCTTTCTGAACGTTCGCCAAACCAAGTGGATCTCTCGTCAAGATAGAGTTCACAAAGCTTAATATAATTATATAAGAATTCACTCATAATTCACTCATTCAGAAATTTAAATTAAATTAACCGAAGCAATATATTTTGGGTTTAATTGTTGGTAAAATGAAACAATACTGATACTACACAGAAGAATTGTAATGGATGAATGTAAGCAGAACCCATTCCATTACTAACCTCTATAGGCAAATAAAACTTCTTATTTTATTAGCGATTTGTGCGATGTATTCGTTTATAGAGATAAGAGGTGTCTTACCTTTCTAGGTTCCAACTCCAACCTCTTTGGACGTTGACGACACAGCAGTTGTCAAGGCGATGGCGACGTCACTCACCAATACACAGCCACACGGATGCACGCCAATGCACGCCAATGCACACAGACAGAAACATGCAGACAGACACACATACATAGAGCCCCTGTATCCTCCAGGCAGAGAAAGAAAGATGTGATACTGATCTGATATTGTGAATTGTGTTTTTGGCGGTTTGATTGTGCTTTCATCAGGTAAATTATTAAATATGACTTGACGTGTTACGTCTTCAAATGCTCAAAAAGAAAGTGAAAAAAGGTGTTTCGAGTTTAACCTGTGTGTGTGTGTGTGTGTGTGTGTGTGTGTGTGTGTGTGTGTGTGTGTGTGTGTGTGTGTGTGTGTGTGTGTGTGTGTGTGTGTGTGTGTGTGTGTGTGTGTGTGTGTGTGTCTCTCATCTACCAGATGGTGTGACTGTTTTGTGTTATACCCTCTTTTTCATTATTCATGGGATACAGCTTGAGAGAAAGAGAGAGAGAGAGAGAGAAAAAGAGAGAGAGAGAGAGAAACACACATTATGGTGCCGCTTTACCTTTCACTACTAATTCCAGTGACGAAGCCCCCCCAAAGTCCTCACACTGCTTTGTAAACATCCATAATGCAGCGGTATGACTATACATGATGAGACCCACCATCACATGACTTATGTAAGAGAGCGGAGGGGGGGGGTGGGGGGGGGGGGGGGAGGATTAATTTATTTATCATACGAAGGACAACTAAGGACCGGCCTTGGCCAGCAGAGTGAATGGAAAGGTACTTTTCCACCGGGCAGTTTGACACGTTGCCATGTTAGAATAATTCACGACAAAACAGCAACAACAAAATGTAATCAATGAGTTTCATCTCCATAAATAATATTGTGGTTTGTGATATTGTGGTATTTATAATGGTCAATTAATTAACATGAATATAAGATAAATGCACATTACTACTGAGATGTTACAGTTGGTTAATCCCAATAAGAGAAACATCAAATGCTCAATGCGGCATAATTATGAAGATTATTATTCAGAAACCAATGGTTTACACAATACCGTGCATTTGTGGCAGATCATTAAATGCACACAGATTCCACATCACCACCATGGACCATTGGAATCCATTTGGCCGTTAAAACTGGTTGAATGCGAATCTAAATAAGATGTCCAACCATGTGGACATTACATTCTCCACTCCTCGCCGTACCGTGATCGTTTATACGATTAAACACGGACCCCAAATCGCCAATCTTATCCAATTAATTCTTTGGGGCGCAGGCATGAAGAGTGGCTAATGATGTTATCTTACCTAATTAACCTGTATAGGGATTCAACCCTGGGACAGCGACAGTTCATCCTTCACGTGTTCATTATTATCATTACCATCATTATCATAAAGTGGCTAACTTATGATGTTGGCCGTTTCAGCGCGATTAATCAAGATCAAGCTTTCGTTTTTCTTTTCTTTTTTAAATAGGAGGATCAGTAGGGGGGGGGGGGGCGGTACCTCTGGGGTCATTTTTAATTAGTGCTAAAAGGGCCGGGGAATTCTAATAATAACCCACCGAGTTCAACCATTGGTCGAAGACGTGCGCACGTGACCGCGTCTCCGCCGGAACCAAATGGGATTTTTAATCGTTTACGACGGGGAACACGCAAAACGTCTCGTCATCCCGTCCATGCTAACATCTTAGTTGCTCCCCCCCTCTCTTAGCTTTCTCATTGGGTGTCAGCCTCCACCTATTAGCGCGACTGACTCGCCGTGGATCAATGGCCCGCATTGGGCAATGTGTCATTAGTTAATCGGGTATGGATGGGGGTATCGACACTCACCTAATTAATCTCAGGCCCAGCGCTGGCTTTCATGCGTTTCCGTAATTATGTTCTTCGTCTTAGTCCGTCCGCATTGGCAGGGCTGCTCCTCCTGTTGGACAGTGAATAACAAGGACAGTGTCAGGCAGTTATCTGGTGTTCTTTTGTGTTCCGGCCCGTTGGCACATTACTTTACTTGGCATGATACATAAACCTGAAATAAAAGCATGGTAAAAAAAAATAAAAACTCAGCAATTTGAGTGTTGTGATATTCAAATACAGTTGGGTTTGTTGAGCATTTTGTCAATAATTTTGTTTGTTTTGTTATTCCGTAGGAGGATTCAGCAGCGTGAGCAATTTATTTTTATTAAATCGTTGCCAAATTATTTGGTAGTGCTGAACAAATCTCCATAAATGTACACCATGTTTTGGGTACAAGAAGACATCTTAATGCATCAACTTCACTGGAAAGTGTTAATATTTTGCCATCATTAACCTATGTATAATGCCCAATATATAACCTGTGAACCTGATATATAGTGATATCACATTCAGTTATTTTCATTTTGAGGTGCCTTCTCAAAAGTCTTATCAACTACATGAGAGTATTCAGAACTTTTTGTACATATACTTATGATACTTATGATTTTATGTCTACTCAATGTGTGCCAAGAATTGACAGATGGATAAACACTTTAACTTGAATGCTTTAATAAAGACTCACGTCATGGGAGTAACTTGATTTCTTTGAGTTCTGACACATTTCATTCAGGTTTGTGGTGACACTGAAACAAACATGTCAAGCTAAGCTTTGACTAATCAAACAACAATACAAATGTAGAAAAACAAATGCAAATTCTCTACAAAGTTAACTTGTAAAAGATAGTTATAGGTACAACCTCACAGCACACATGGACAACAGCACATCCAAAGATTAACAGGAACGTATGAACTAACGATTTCAAAATGGCGGCCATGACCTTTGACCTGGGATGTTTATAAAGTTGGTTCTGAGCATGGCCAATGAAAAAGGGGGATGGCATTAACGTAATTCTTTAAAAAAAACAGTGGGATAAAAACCCAAGAATACTAACTACTTATCAAGGTTGTTTTTCTGAGCGTTTACGTCTACAAATAGGAATTAAAATCAACTACAACCTCAACTGAATAAATAATGTATTCTATAACTTATGACTCTGCCGTCTTACTAGCGTAAACAAATCACATGGTAAAATGCTAGCGCCCCCCTCCCCTTCACCCCTCCACCTCTATTTACCCACGCCTCCCATGTGTCTGCATATCATTACCGTTGTTATTGGAATAAGCCCCGGATCAATAGCTGGATCAGCGCAGCCGCTCCGTGAAGGAGAGCCAGAGAGAAGGAGGAGGAGGAGGAGGAGGAGGAGGAGGAGGAGGAGGGGGCAGGAGCACCTGAAGGTGACCCTGACTACCGGCATCACCACAGGGCCCTCATAAGCTCCTCTTAAACACCCCGGCTTCCACGGCAACAAATCTCAGACTTTTAGCCTGCTGTTGGTTTGATTATTGTTTATGGATACAGCCGAGAATTAAAGGATGGCCCGCAGGCAGCATAATTATTTACAGCTGAAAACTCATATCATTACCAGCATGCTCCTAATTGCCAGAAGTAATATCAATGTTAGTTGATTAAGTGGATTCTTTTTTTTCATCTTCCTCTTCTGTCTTTGTAATGTGCACAGATTCTTTACCCCTCAGCGTATGGGGGTGACGGTTTATCTCAATACAGCTGTTCATCTTGGCTTGACTTCTTCTCTCTCTCTCTCTCTCTCTCTCTCTCTCTCTCTCTCTCTCTCTCTCTCTCTCTCTCTCTCGCTCTCGCACTTGCCTTTCATTTCGAAAAATACAATATTGTGATTCTTCAGAGGGTAACAATCGATTGCTGTAGTTGTTTTGTTCTTCAACCAAGAAGGTCAAAGTGAACAAGGGAGATGCATACTCATTTGCAAGCGGCACACTATTATAGTATTAGAAATGTTTCTCTTTGCCCAAATAGATAAAACGCGTAACAGCGCAGGTGCAACAGCAAAGGATCGAATGAATGTTTTCACGTGAAAAAAAAAAGCTTTGTCTTTAACTTACAAGCAAATGATTGATTAAAGCAAATGTTTATTATTATTTGGCCTAGACCTACCTCCCTCTCCTATGAAGATGTCAAAATATTTCATTTGTGTTTGAGGCCCTAAGAAAGATGAAGCTATTAATAACAGTGGCTGTGAAGGCAAAATACATAACCTTGAAGGCTACATTATTATTCACATGTAGATTACTCAAAAATGAAAGTGCAACCGCGGCGCGGTAGCCAGCCTACAAATCTTCCATTATAAGGGTGTTACGGCTGCAGCTTTTGCATACGTCTGCCCTATAACTTCACAGATACTACAGGGAGAGAGATCAGGATAAATCTATAC
The DNA here is from genome assembly GCF_026213295.1 of Gadus chalcogrammus. Classification (NCBI taxonomy): domain Eukaryota; kingdom Metazoa; phylum Chordata; class Actinopteri; order Gadiformes; family Gadidae; genus Gadus; species Gadus chalcogrammus. Next base: position 13,259,199 of record NC_079434.1, on the reverse strand, counting down.
TGTGAGCCACATAAGATGTGAATAGGTCTTAAATAGCCACACACCAACCAGTGTTATCACTTTCATATATAACGAGTTTTATTTTAATTTTTTCCTGTTTGACTCGTGGGTTGAACACAATCGGCTTTGATGTTGAACATCATGGTTCACTATTCAAAGCAGAGATTGCCTTCCCTGTGTTTCATTATAGGCTCTTATGATTCTTGATATGCAGACTCTCAATAGAATCTCCTGGGTTGAGAGTTAAAGGGCCATTTTGTGTATACAACTTTTGTTCTTCTAATTCCACCTTATATATTTACTGGACAGACTACACTTTGTGACTTTAACACAAATATTACCAGACAAGTCAGGAAATATCAACGCTGCACAATTCTTGAACTCTTCAAATTGAAATTGTTCACAATAGTGGAATAATTGTTTCAGCAAGGCCGACAAACATAACAATTAAAGACGGGCCTAGGGTCATCATTAGGGCATGATCTCATAAAAATCGAGGACCAAAGGGGAGACACATCCTGCTGACCAACGGGAAGGGGGGGGGGGGGGGGGGGGGGGGGGGGGGGGGCGGGTGAGAGACGTCTCGCATGCGAACAACTTGTCCTGACAAAGATGTATTATGTGACATCACTCGTGTGACTCTTTTATGAGCCCAGTGAGACGAGCTCTGGCACAAAGCGCTCGGGGAAATTGACAAGACGTTGCGGGACTGAAACTTTTTTGCGTAAAGATTACCTTTTTCTTTTCCCTTTTTGACAGTGGCGGTGGTAATTTGCGCTGTGATGTAATTGTGTGGTTGAGGTCGCTGCGATGCGCTCCCGGAGTTAAGGAGCTCGTATCAGTGCTGTGTCAGAGGCGGCCCCCTAGCATGACATCTATAGGACGTGATACGGAGTCTCTGGCGCTAAGCTAACTAATGAAAGGGCAGATAGCTGTGTGACTCAGTCTATTGAATGCTTGTTTTTCAGCTTTTCCTTTTGACCTTTCCAAACCACTCCTAACTCTATGAGTGAGGGAAGGTTAACATTGAAATATTTAGAAAGGGAATGAATCTTATTGACAACTAGCATCGACAATATGTTTTCTTACGATGACATAAGCCGGAAGGTCAACTATGGGAAAATAACTATTCAAAAAATCTGTAACGTGCATCCATTCAGTATTTATCTGTAAAAATATATTTATTATCTATCTATCTATTTATTTATTTTGGAAAGCTAATAATGTCATCTGATTGTTGGAGAGCAGCGATATAATCAGCTCATATCAAAAAGCGCCCAGTCCCTTATGACTTGACAATGAATGCTGTGTGTGTGTGTGTGTGTGTGTGTGTGTGTGTGTGTGTGTGTGTGTGTGTGTGTGTGTGTGTGTGTGTGTGTGTGTGTGTGTGTGTGTGTGTGTGTGTGTGTGTGTGTGTGTGTGTGTGTGTGTGTGTGTGTCGGCTGTCAGAAAACACCCTCCTGTATTGTAGCCCTCGCAGGCTCGGGTGACACTGGTCAGAAGTTGGACCATTAGAACAATTAGGGGCCCTTGCTACATTTCAGATTCCTAACATATTCTGTGGTTAGGAATTTGGCGAGATCAGTGGTGCTGTAAATCAGTTGTAGTTTTAACAAAACACATGTCGCAGAAGGAGATGTTCAGATATGAATCCACAAATAGAGAAATAAATTGAAGATCAACCTTTGTGTAACCGTAGGCCTTTAGCTTAAAACTTTCTGTTATGTATAGAAAGTTTAAATGTAGAGGGCAAATAAAACAACAATTGTTTTTCTTTATTCTGAATAGAATGTTAATTTAGAATAGGTTATTGAAAATAATAATATATGGTTTCTGATTTTGGAGTCAAAATATCTGCATCAGTCAAGTTACATGTAGGACGTAGACTATGATTGCTTTGGTAAACATGTTTGCCCGACAGTTTGAAACACCCGCATCACTTCCTGTTAGAAATACCTATGTGGTTTGAAATGCAAATACGTTTAATGAACAACCGAACCTCCCCACTGTCTTCAGGGCCCACGCTTCGGTGACCCTTATAGCAAGCTCACCAAGGACTAGCTTAAAGTGTGTCTGTGTGTGTGTGTGTGTGTGTGTGTGTGTGTGTGTGTGTGTGTGTGTGTGTGTGTGTGTGTGTGTGTGTGTGTGTGTGTGTGTGTGTCTGTGTGTGTGTGTGTGTGTCTGTGTACGTGTGCGTTTGTGGGTGGGTGTGCTCACGCTCTGCGTGCTGCCTTTTAAGTTTTCTCTTTAAAAGGTATAATGTTTTCTCTGTGAGTTTAACCCGGCATCCCTTTTGAACTTTTAATGATCTATTTCCTACAGTTAATGATTCAACGCTAGGTTAACTACTGTGTGTGCACCGACATATTAACACGCAACAAGGACAGCTTCAGAGGTAGCCGGCCACTAAGTGACATTAAGACTGTTGTTTCCCCGAAAAATCTTCTCCTCTTTCTTTAGTCTGGAATCTGCTGTGATGTCCAAAGGTTTACCATAACATTGTGGAAATGAGAGGAGTTAGTTTAATAATGACATACTATGCTTGCTAGCTTGATTTTATACACAGCCTTAAGTGGTCCTTAAAGGAGCATTTCACCGGTGGAGGCATGCATATGTATTGAAATTGGGTCCTATATGTAATTGGGTCCTATATGTATTTTAATAATAAAATAAAATTCTAATTTGGTGCCGTCTTGACCAAGAAAGGGCAGAAAGTGACTTTTTGGCGCTTGTGGATTGAAGACAACAACTCCCACCATGCACCACGATGCACAGCTTCGCTGGCCACTCCCGCTGATCTAGATCTCCGCCTATCGGCTGTAGCAGCCGCAGCCGCCTCCTGTTCCTCTATCAGCTTCAGCTGCTCGTCTCTATATTGCGGCTCGTAGAGGTAGCCACGAACATCTGATTCGAGCATCAGATCTTCAAAATCCCCATCTTCTATGTCAGATCCAGTTCCTTCCGCCATTGTACCTCAGTTCTATCAACAGCCTCTGTTAGCTTAGCTTCAGACGCTGTGGGTGTTCGTTTCTGCTGGTGAAGTCCCACCCACTGGCACTGCTCTAATAGGTCTGTAGCGTCAGTGGGTGTGCTTGTAGTCTTACGAGAATCCTCCCCTCTTACACTTCCTATTTACTTCAACGCAAAAATCGTCATATTGCGTCATCTTAAACAGGAAGTGTTGGAGATCGATACGGATCCCTCCAGTCTCTCCAGAAAATAAGGGAATGATGCAAGACCATTCAAAAATATGAGTGGGTTTCTAACGATACAAAGCTTAATGGAAATGGGTGAAGTTTCCCTTCAATGCATACTTAATGCATGCATACAAAATCTTTGGTTCAAATATAAATGAGTTGTTTCAAATATGAATATATAAACAGGAATTAATTGTATCATACATAATAATGTGAAGTTAAAAGATATTTTCTGAAATTGCTTGCTACGTTGTGTTATTATATTTGTCTTTAAAAACCAAACGTCCCCTGATACAATTGTTTTATGGTAAAGCGATTTGAGTTGAGTAGAACCGAATAAGTTTGAATAGAATATGATCATAATGCAATATTTATTGTCAATAAGCATTTTGTTCTATAGGCTCCAGCAGTTTTAAACGTATATACCTGTTTTCTATAGCAACGATACACTTTGAAAAGTCTTCACAAGGAAGGGTGGGTTAATGTGTAAGTAAAATAAGACAGATTCACCAGCTTTCATAAAACCAAAATGTGGTAGAACCTCAACAAAACGTGAATTCAACACATGGCTCTGTCCTTCATCGCTGATCACAGAGCAACCAGTGATAATTCATTTAAAGCATTAGAGCAGAATTTTTTACTCATTCTTTTTTTTGTCTCGCTTTCTCTCCAAGTCAAAGCAGAGGGGGGGGGGGGGGGGGGGGGGGGATAAGATGCTGTTAAACCTGAAGGCAATCTTGGAAGCGTTCTCACACGAGTGTGCCTTAGATGCGGATCTGTGCTGTGTGTCTCGCTCTGTCTCGCTCTCTCCAGAGCATAAAGTTACAAGGGAAGACAGAAGCGAGCCGCCGTCTATTGTATAAAAGTCATATATCGCTCGCAGGCACCGAAACACAAAAGAAGTTGAGTCGTGAAGGTATTACAGAACAAGATTGAAGAGTGGCAAATTGGTAATTAGCCTGTACGTTGCAAATGAGCAATATAGTCTTGCTTATGACTTTCCTATCTGGTCCCTGAAGCCTCTTCTATTAATTTAGCTCTGAGGGGCAATCCATAAAGTGGCTGAGTAAGCTGTTAGCATAAATGACGAGAGCAAATGAAGGACTGGCTAAATGTTCTGAAGGTAACTGCGGCATGGAGGGAGAATCCACCGGTCGCCAAAGTGTTCACACAGAGGTGAATTGGAAAACACATTTCTTTTTGCAATGCCGTTTTTCATTAACCATCTATTAAAACATCATAAAGATAATACGATTATGGAAGCGTGATTTAGGCGTCATTACATTCAGACTGCAATTGAAACGGGAGCATCGTTTACGTCTCCTTTATTAAAGGAAAAAATAACTTGAGCAAACTCACAACGCACAAGGACGCATACTCCGGGAATATCGGTACATTGACCATAGAGCCATAGCCTCAACTCACACGATTCAGAGCTAGCTTAAACAAGATATCATCCATGTAGGTTTCTTGAAAAGGCAAATTTGCCTTAAATTGAGAGGGAATGAAAACCTAAGGGAAATGATCTGCGTGTCTCCTGTGCATTATTTCCTCGATGAGACGAAACAATGAGCTTTTCAGCCCATGGCAGGCGATGGGCGTGTTGCAACTCGACAGGGCTCACCTCACACGCGGTTTCTCACGTTGCGTGTCTTCTACCGCCTCGGAAGGAAATAATAATCACTGTGAACTTTTATTTTTTTGTAATTCTCTTCCTGTCTCCTTCATGTGGTCATTTCTGCGTGTTCGTGTGTGTGCGTGCTTGAGTTGAGGGGGAATCAACTCAAACTTTGCCCTCTGGTTGTGTTGCGTAAGAAAGAACCGCAACAGCCCATTACCGGCAGAGGAAAATAGCGCAAGACAGATACTTCAAAATTAATTTACAGTAGTAGAGCACACCTTACAGGTAACTGACTCGAGTTTGATGTAATTACTCCAGAAACCATAAATGGCTGTAATTGAGGAAAAGCCGCCAGCGTACATGGATAACGAATAGGGAGCTAATGCAGGCTCCCGAAAAGCCCTTTGGTTGTTCTGGATGGATGTTTGACGGGAACGGGAAATGTCTCCAGCTTCTAAGAGATGGGCAGTTTCAGCAAATACACACACACATAACACAGACATAAACACACACACACACACACACACATAAATACACACACAAGCACACAAGCATACACCCACACACACATATGCACACACACACACACACACACACATAAACACGCACACACACACACACGCACGCACACACGCACGCACACATGCACACACATATGAACACACACACACGCACACATACACACACACACACACACACACACATACACACACACACATACAAACACACACTGCTAGGATTCTGTCTTCTGTGAGTTTTGTATGTTTTATGTTCCACCTCGTAGCA
>NC_079434.1:13212984-13253495 GCF_026213295.1 Gadus chalcogrammus | reverse complement strand
TTAAGCTAATAACGTGGCCATTTATCATAAAATGTTATTTTGTTATTATCGGCCCCTCATAAAGATCTACTGAAAATTGTAGTGGAACTGAAGGTAGTGTTTATGCCCTGTCAAAAGCAGTTATGGTTTTGATGCAAATACATTCTCAAGATCATAGGGTCAATTAGTGGTTTTCTGTAAAAATGGATCGATGTAAAACAGAGGCGAACAATATCCTTATTATTTTTTTGGTATAGGGGATGTTTATGTAGAACCTTTGTTTCTGACAGAATGTGCAGTTAATAATACAGGCCTTCTTCAAAGAGTAGAAGACCTGTGTTTTCTCCCTGCACATGTACTTTCCTCACATAATACACATTATAGTCACACTGATGATTCTCTTTTACAGACATGCAACACACAACAACATGTGTGTGTGTGTGTGTGTGTGTGTGTGTGTGTGTGTGTGTGTGTGTGTGTGTGTGTGTGTGTGTGTGTGTGTGTGTGTGTGTGTGTGTGTGTGTGTGTGTGTGTGTGTGTGTGTGTGTGTGTGTTTGGGGGGGGGGGGGGGGGGGATACTCAACAAATACTTTAAAGACCACAACGAGGAAAAGATGGGTTCATGTCGTCATTTCCCTATAAATACCTCCGACTATTCAATTCCCCCTGATTATAAATGTCCTAATAGAACACAAAAAATAACCTTTTTGCGTGGTAGACCAACAATGCATGCACGTAAACCGTAAATAGCCAAAATAAAAATAGAAGATACAGTTAACTAATGATTCAGAGAAAACAGATAAATAAATGAATATATAAATAAATAAAGACATGTTACCACATAGCCTGTAGCAAGAGCTGGACTGACTAGAACTCCTATTTAAAAAAAAAAAGTTTTTTAAAAACAGACAAGTTAACAACATGGTTCAAAAAAATAGGATACAGGGAGAGAAAGAGAGAGAGAGCGAGAGAAAAAACGCCATATAGGCCAAGTCAGTGAGTTGATTAGCTCGGGAGTGAAAGCTGCAGCGGTTTTCTCTGCACACACACAGAGTAAGTCCTTTATCACAAGGAGGCACCGGCGGTGCCCCGAGCTATTGCTCGCCCGGAGCAAAGTGCTGGGATAGCAAAAAGGATTCTATCATCAAACTTCATAATAACGCTGGGTTTGCCACAGCTGCGCGGTGACCCTTTTGTGATGGAACAGATAGCCTGCTAGATGAAATAGTGTTCTTCTTTGGTGTGAAATTATCATGTCTATTAATTCAGTCAGACATCAACGGCTTTCCCAAGCTCTCCTCTCCTCTTGCTCCCTCCCTCCCTCCCTCTCTCTCGTCTCTCTCTCTCTCTCTCTCTCTCTCTCTCTCTCTCTCTCTCTCTCTCTCTCTCTCTCTCTCTCTCACCCTCTCTCCATATATCCCCAAAACACTCTCTATATAGGCCTACCCCAGCGCTCCATTTCCATTTCTTATCCGTGGAAATACACGTTTTCTTACCAAATGGTCCATTTTACAGTCTTTTTTATTTTTTTTATCATTTATATCCTCAAAATAAGGATATGGTTGTTGGACTTAAAAGCGTTTGGTGTTTAAGTGTAAAAGACCACCTATAACAAAAACATAACGTAGACCTACCTTCATCACCCTTTTTGCATTTGCAAGATAAACATTTTCTCTATTATCCATCACAGAAAAAGAGACAATGTTGTTGGTTTATCGAATCTGTTATTCCAGCAATTTAAATAATTCAATTTGATATAGGTCAAGTCTATGCAAAACTGACTTGCAAGATGACAACTTGGTAGAACGAATGCACTCATTCAGGATGTGAAATCAGCAATACGACATTACAAAATGAGTCGTTTTGTTAATCGAAAGTCAATGTTAATTGAAAAATAATTATTGAAATATTTTATTATTATTATGGTTTACTATTAATATTAAAATTATTATATAATTATAAGTATCATTACTATTATTATCATCATTATTATTACATTATTATTTGTATTATTATTATAAATAGTAGGCCTATAGTAGTAGTAGTAGTAATAGTAGCAGTAGTCGTAGCAGTAGGCTAGCAGTAGTCTAGTTCTAGTAGTAGTAGCCTACTACTAGGAGTAGCACTTCTAGTAGTAGTAGTAGTAGTAGCATCACTAATAATATTATTTTTATTTTTAGGCCTATCTGTATCATTATCTTTCATTCATTTAATTGGATCCTTTAAATTATGACAAAATTGACACCCTTTTGAAACAGGAGTTCATCACTGGATAAGTAACCTGCTGGGAAGGTCAGCCCCGAACGAACGTTAAACTAGAGAGCAAAATGATGACCTATAACCGCTGGTCAAACACCCCCATCCCGCCATCAACCCCGCCCCCACCCCTAGCCCAACTCTGCTAAAAAAAAAAACATTAACCTTTTAATTGATGCCGCCGATGTTCATCAGGCGGAGAGCCGTTTGTTTAAATGCTCTCGTTCATTTGCAAATTCTGGGGTTTGATTAAAAAATAAGAAGAGAGAGAGGAGACAAGTATTGTTGAAAAAAAAAAGAGTTGATTGAAATGGCGTGTGCCGGGCTGACGGGAGCCAGTGAGGGACAAAGCCCTGCGAAGCCATGGCCACTCGAGCAATTATTCCTCCACGCTGCATTTGGATTAGTGCAATGGAAAGAAGCATATGTTTGGCCCGGGGCGACACTCCCCCTGGCTGGCTTCAGAGAATGCAGGGACAGAAATGGAGTGAGTGAGAGAGAGAGAGAGAGAGAGAGAGAGAGAGAGAGAGAGAGAGAGAGAGAGAGAGAGAGAGAGAGAGAGAGAGAGAGGAAAGGAGTGAGAGAGAGAGAGAGAGAGAGAGAGAGAGAGAGAGAGAGAGAGAGAGAGAGAGAGAGAGAGAGGAAAGGAGTGAGTGAGTGAGTGAGTGAGTGAGTGAGTGAGAGAGAGAGAGAGAGAGAGAGAGAGAGAGAGAGAGAGAGAGAGAGAGAGAGAGAGAGAGAGAGAGAAGAGAGAGAGAGAGAAGAGGGAAAGAACTAGAATATATAGGCCTCCTGCATTAACCAAGGGGAGACATTAACGCAATTTTAATCCACCCTTTTTTCATATATTTCGGATACACAAGCCCATGAAATTGCCAGACCTCAGTGCTTGATAGGTGACTGAAGTGACAGAAAACCAGAGATAGGCTTTTTTTGTTTGTTTGTTTCTTTGTTTGCTTGTTTTGTTTTTATTTGTTTCCTTGTCCGTGTTTAATTAATTAATTTACTGTAGCATACATTTCACATTTCGTTATGTTTTGTACATTTCTATACCCTGTATATGTCTATATATATATATATATATATATATATATATATATTTATATATATATTTATATATTTATATCCTATTTATACAAAGTTAATTTGTTTATTCAAAGTAGGCTAATGTTTTCTAATCGATTTTTCTAACCTAATGTCTGCAGTAATCAAGGGCGATTTGGTGAAGTCATTTCCCTCCCTTCTGCACCGTGGGGAAGACCAATGAGGGGTCACTGACATGCGGGGGGCCACGGCCCCCAAATGACGTCTCATGTCAGAGTTTAAGACAATTAGCCATTTTGCGCTTGGCTGCAAACTTTAAAGTCAGCTAATTCGATTGTAACAATCACCAGATTAAATGTCCTTTAGAGGGACCCTGTGAAACGTCCGAGACCATTTTTGTCAAGCCCTCAATAAAGGTAAAGTGTCATTAGCGAACGCGTGGGACAAGTAGGGTTAATTGACAAGTGACAGATATACGGTTCACAGAAACCGGACAGGCTACCAGCAGAGGCTAGGCTACGAGATGAAGCTCCCCATTAAGAAGGCCTAGAGGTCTAAGCATTTCCTGTTGTTTTGTATTAAATAATTTAGCAATCATGGTCTACATGAAAATGATATATTCAACCGCAAATTAATATAATTCAACATGATTTCTCGACATTAATTAAATTAAAAGATGGCTGTACAATGTCAAAAGACCGTGGTACTCATTACACATGCTCACATTTCATTGCATCTAGTTTCGTTCCATATTTTCAGTGTGAAGAAATTATATGTTTGAATGTCAAGACGACAGCTCGGCTTGAGTCGAACTCAGGCTGCAGTTATAGGCATATAACCTAACTGGCTTAACATTAAATACATCTTGGCCTAGTAGGCTATTGCCCTACATCAGGCAACCGACTCCGTATTGCCTGCGAGCGTTCCAGTGCCGCCCGGCGTGGTGGTGGTGGTGATGCTACAGGATAATTAGGTCATGCCTGCTAAACACAAGACAATTCACCAAGCAAAAGCTCTGCTGCAGCGTCGACTAACTCATCTTGGACCACAACAGAGAAATGTCTGCTTGCGAATACATGACAGCCTTTATAGACCGTGTGTGTGTGTGTGTGTGTGTGTGTGCGTGTGTGTGTGTGTGTGTGTGTGTGTGTGTGTGTGTGCGTGTGTGTGTGTGTGTGTGTGCGTGTGTGTGTGTGTGTGTGTGTGTGTGTGTGTGTGTGTGTGTGTGTGTGTGTGTGTGTGTGTGTGTGTGTGTGTGTGTGTGTGTGTGCGTGTCTGCGTGTGTGCGTGTGTGCATGTGTTTGTGTGTGTGCCTTCAGCCTCTCATGCAGGAAGTAGAACGAGATCAGCGATTCCACTTTTTGGATATGTTTCTGTATTATTAATTTTATTTCGTGTGTTTCGCTGCATTATTTGATGACAACATGCGCACTTATTAATTACTATACTGGAATCAGCTGTAATTGGTTTAGTTGAGACAAGCAGCAGTTATGGATTAAATTAACCATATTCTGTTGGGTATTGCCGACTGGCTCTTCAAATTTCAGACCTCTTCGTTTTAACAAATTGTTATAGCTGTGAGGCATTATGCAAAACCAGTTCTACCTGTTTAAGATCAAATTAGGGTAAAATTACAATTTTGTATTTAAAATGTATGCAAATTATAGACTGGTATCGGCGTAAACAAACGGCAGACAATGGGATTTAGAGTTTCTTAGGCATTTCCATCAGTGAAAGAGGCAATTACAGAGCAGCGAACCTCTTTCATTTTACACCCATAATATAAACCAGCTCTCTGCATCCAGCATCGTCACACATATCACAGTTTTCCAAAGCTTTGCTTTCCCATACACAAAAAAAACCTATTTTCATTCAGCTACAAAACCGACATTTATTATTAAATAACATTAGCATTAATGACACACGTGAGGGGGTTTCCTGTTCCCTAATTCCAATGAATGCACTTTTAATACGATTGTTTTCCCATAAAGTGACTATTTATGCTATTCCCCCACACCACCTCACACACACACACACACACACACACACACACACACACACACACACACACGCACACACACACACACACACACACACACACACACACACACACACACACACACACACACGCATACACACGCGCACACACACACACACACACACACACACACACACACACACACACACACACACACACACACACACACACACACACACACACACACACACACACACACACACACACACACACACACACACACACACACGCACACACACAAACGCACACACACAACCGGAGCAGCCGGGTACTCGCTCCCCTTTATGAGTGAGCTATTGTGCCCGAGGACAGGATCCCACACACAATCTGAGGACCGAGCCAACAAAAACAGGGGCCCTGACAGACAATGCCTCGCTTCACCTGCTCGCGCACTGTGCATCACAATTATGCCAAGGACATGTACAGTTAGGCTTCATTCACCCGCTTTCAAAACAACCGCCTCGGAATTATACCACCTCTGTCTACCAGGGCCCCCAAATCATGGAGATAATAAATGTAGCCGCTATAGTTTGAGCGAGGAGATTGGGGAGGAGGGAGACGTGGGAGGATAAGGAGGGGGGTGTTTATCTCCCCGGTGTTGCATGCTGAACTAGACAGAGCTGGAGCGCTTCGAGACAGCGAATAGAGGGGGGGAGACGAAAAACCCAAGAAACCACAAAGATGCAGGGATCAACAACGATTCAATTTGTAAGACAACAATCATTGTGGAGCTGAGCGCCACGCCATCCAGTAGGCCTATATAAAGGCTGCAAATTAAACTCAGTTCAGGACTTATGCAATGACTTCGGTAACCGTTGTCTGCACACAAGACGAACGATGACATGTGATGCATTCGTAGCCACAGCGCGGTAAACGTGTATAAATGCACCTGACTAAATAGACAATAAAGCAATTAATTCAGCGGTAGAGAGAATGGATGTAAATCAATTAGTTGCGTAAGAAGCTATTTTGGAAGCGTAATTTACGCAAAAGGATTTCGCAAGTTGCCTTTCCATAATATTGTTGGCCAATATTATGAGACCATTGATTACAGAATTGCTAACAGCTTAACAAACATTGTCATGCATGTTTTGTAAACGAAGTCCCAGCAGCACAAAAAGCTAAAACGCCAAATAGGCCTAAGAGTGTAACAACCAAACATTACACCCGGGCGCCGTCTATACATCTCCCTGGTTTTTAGGAAGGGTTTGGCTGCAGGGCTTCAGCGCCGAACACACTTCAAACGGGAATATATTCATTGCGTGTCATTTGGCCTGCAAAAGAGTGGTTCGTTTTCAAGGGAGCCCGTGCTCTGAACGAAAGAGGTTAAAGTTAGTTTTTTTTTTGTACTATACTTGTGGGAAACAATGAGTTCAGCTGCTTATTGCAAGGAGCAATCGCCAGGGGAGACTTAAACGCAATTACTGTAACCGTAGTGAATAGTGAGAAAACGCCAAGAATCAAAATACATGCGGGCGTATCAACAATGAATAAAAAAAAATTAAAAGCTATGAATAAAAATCGACATGAAGCGTATCAAATATTTATTTTTTTCTGGGCAACAAAGGACTATAATACATTGACAGGCATGGGAACTATTGCCAGCACGTGTCTATACAATACAGCTAAAACCGCCTCCAATTTCGGACATAATCGGACATAACAATATACCAGGTGGTCCCAAAATGTTTTTCAATGTTTTCAAACATTAAAAAAGACAATAATCAATTTATTGCTTTTATGGTGCTTCAAGGAGAGAACGAGAGGTGAAACGTATTCTGAATGGCACGACACATAAAAGCTTGTAGAAAAACAACAAAATAGAAACACAAAGACATTTCTTGGCGGGGTCTCACGTATGCTCTTCCTCACTTAAAAAAACTGAATAAGGATGATATATATAGAGAGAGAAATTGAAGTTTATTTTTATTAAATTTGTTCACTTGCTTCAATGTCGCCTCAACATGCTACAAGAGGGCTGAATTGAAATATCCCAGAGAAAATACCCCAAACTTCAGTTTTCTAAGAACCATAAAATCACATGAAGAACTAACCGAATATCCAAACCCACTAAAACAGGAGGCACCAGATAAATAAAAAAGAAGTTTCAACAGACGCACCATATTTACAATTCCCATTAAATTACACATAAATAAATATATACATACATGAACACTGATTCCCTTATATAACCGTGAATCGTGTTGAAATTCAAAAGTTCAAGTTGGTCGCTTGAAGAGGGTGAGTCTACAACTGATGACATGGAGCTATGGAGAATTTCTTTTTTCAAGTTTATTATTCACAATACTGATAAGAATTCATCCTCTTTTGCTTTTTTTTGTTGTCACATGGCTACAATCGTAGAATTAGGGTCTCTGTGTTTTCAATCCGTTCGTTGTAGCTCATAAAAATAAGGGGAGTAGGCCTACATAGAAAAAGGTCTTCCGGATGCTGCAGGACGCCTCGTCTCCCACCGGCTAGAAGTTCCTCTGTGGCGTGGCTTATTTTTTTCTCTCTCTTTTGAACAGGCCTGTTTCCTATTGGTGGATGCTCGGAAGAAAACTCTTGCTTCCAATCCTCATGAATCCAAAGTAGAAGTGGTGGAGTATAAACAAACGTAAATCGGTGCGAGACCAGGAAATGGCACGTTCAACTCGATCAATAATATGTTTGATGTATTTATAATATTTATATTGGGTGGGGGCTTTGGGGCGGGGGGTTGGGGGGGGGGCGACGACTGGGCAACTTGGCAGGTGATGGGAATCACTTTCTGTGCTTCTCGTCTTTGTCTCCGCCTTTCGACCCGCTGTCTGAGTGACTGTTTGGGTTGTTGTTGAGGTACATTTTGTCCATGGCCTTTACAGCCTCGGTTAGGTAGTTCTGGAGCGCGGTGAGGGCCGCGCACATTGCGGGGGTCCCGAATCCGTGAGAAATTAGACTGAAATGGGTCAAGCAGCTCTGAATCCCGGGTTCAAGAATAGGCTGTGGTCGAGAATTCCCCAACGGCGAGCGGTCCTGGGAAAGCAGGTCTGTGAATTCTTTGCAAATTTGCCTAAAGGAGGGTGAAGAAAACGTCGCGTTAATTACCAGTCAGAGAGCTCAAAAAGTCCAGCTCATTATCGAGAGCTTTGATCGACAAAAAAAACATTGACACCGATGGTGATGAAATCCGCTGTCATAATAATTGACAGCTGTTTAATTATCAGGCGCCCATCATCAATAGTGCGGGACGGCCTGAGAGCTGTGTGTATATCCTGTGTGTATCCTGTTTATTTTCTTTAAATGACAGGCTAAACTAAACTATGTTTCTGCTTGATCTAATAGGAATTTGAACGAAAAGGGTTTGCGTGAGCAAAGGCTGCAAATGTGTAATGCTATTTTATAGTGTGGCTTTATTATTAACACAACAGCCCATTATAGCGCCGATAATATGGTTGTTGCTCGGTTGGGCCTATTTGTGGCTGTGTCGATTAAGTCGATTCATATAGGCCTATATAATAATTAAACGGTTATGAGTGAAAGATAGGCCTACTTCAAATACCGCCGGTTGGCTTGTGAAACAAATGTTTGTTAACTGAGTTAATTATGACTAAATAGGTATGGATGCAACAGGAATTAGTCAGTGAATGCCCGCTGTTCAGAACAACATCATAGTCAAACTGTTGTAAGTTGAATAATAGTCGTATCTGTTTTGAAAGCTTCACCGGTGTTGGGTTCTGTTAAACTGCATCATACAATGTATTTACAATTCATTATTGTGTGTGTGTGTGTGTGTGTGTGTGTGTGTGTGTGTGTGTGTGTGTGTGTGTGTGTGTGTGTGTGTGTGTGTGTGTGTGTGTGTGTGTGTGTGTGTGTGTGTGTGTGTGTGTGTGTGTGTGTGTGTGTGCGTGCATGCATGCGTGTGTTTGTGTGTGCGCGGGTGTGAGTGTGTTTAATATGCGTTCTGAATTTGATCTAATGAAATAGTGATAATATGAGTGTAATAAAATGTGATAATAGCACTTACTTCGTTGCCAATAGCATATTTTTTCTTTGGACTTGTTCGTTTGGGTCGGAATGCTGACGGTTTACATATTCAGCTACTGCCTTGGCTGGAAACTCTGTCTCGCATACATAACCAAAATCCCTGGCAAGATGTACGGCTTCGCCTGAGAAAGGAAAAATCGCAATAAGTACGTCTGTGTGTCATAGGCCCCGAAGTGGCCCCGCACACCAATTAACACTGCCCCGATGACCAACTGACCAATCGAATAGATGCGCACGGGTCCAGAGCAGGCCTTCAAATCATGACCTATTCTGTCAGACTGATGAAGCCCAAACCACATTTAGACCTCTCCAACAATAAGCAATGGTATAAAAAGAGATCTGCAAGTTGTGAATATGCCGACGCCCACAGTATAGCCGTAATGCGTAATATCGTTAGTTGTGTAACACAAGGGTAAAAACAATAGCAGTGAATGAAATGCACACTCAGATGGAACGCCAAGTCTAACCCCATGTCATTGATTACCTATGACTCGTTGCTTACATTATTGTCGTTATGATAATGCATGCATGCTCGTAGAATCCATTTTCAAAAGTAGGCTATCGTTTTCCCATTAGGCCTACATGCCTCAGCAATGAGCAGACTCCAATCCATCGGAGTCTTTATCAGAGTCCAAGTCGAGGGGTCACTCTCTTTTTCCAAGTCTTTGCCTTTAATTTCCTGAAACAGTTGAGTTTTTCCTTTTTTTAATGCCGGGGTTCCGGGTTTCCTGACTGTACCCCGGAAGGACGCATGCGCCAATTAGTCTCAGAGCTGAAGGCCAGTATACTCGTTTCCATAAAATGAAGTGGATCATAAACAATAAAGGCCCTTCAGGAAGAAAAAAGATAGATCCGTTTGCCTTCGTACACTAGCCCATTCACATTTGGCCAAAAGCATCACTATACATTTCCACCACAACAACAAATATCACGTAACACACAGCAGCACCACATTTAAACGAACCACAATGAGCGGTGTTCTTCTGCAATAATGATTAACAGGGACCAATGAACCATCGCAGCCGTTCACCTTTAAAACCCACCACACACCAAATACCACTGCACTGAATAATATGCCTCAACTCTGCAAGCAAAATGGATTTATCCAGTGGTGGAAAATACATTTTAACACAACACGACATAATTGAGTAATTTTTTCCTTAATGTGCCCATATTATAAAGGCCGGGCTTCTCAATAGGTCAGCGTCACACATTAACATGCAACAGAAAATATGCACCGACATCCACAGCAATCTGTCATCAGTCCCAGGCCTCCCCACTATGATTTTTGTAACACAAATATCACAGTTTTAAGACATCTGCGATGGATAAATAAACGAATTGTTCACACATTGCTCATAAGTAAGCCATGCCCAGCCATTAACTTGATTTCAAATTCGACCACAACAAAAGTATACACCGAGCAAGGGATAGAGCCATGCTGTAAAGGCTTTACAATTATCAGCAGGCCTTTAGCATTCTCCCTCTCCAAACACATACATATCCTTCATGCATTATTACATGCGAGGCAAAGTCAGTCCAAATTACACGGATGAGCGCATATGCTGATTTCGAGCGCTCTGTGCACTGAGAAACCCCTTGTTCGCAGGCACCTGCTATCGCGGAACCGATCAAATGAAGCGATTCACAATGCAAACAAGAACTTACCTTCGACTAGTGACGTCAACAGGGTAACGTTCGCCGCCTTGCGTCTGCCAGCAGGTAGATTTAAGCCAATTTTATCCAATTTCTCCCTTAAGGATCTTCCTCCATTCTTAGACTTGGCCCTATGATCAAAACACACAAAATAGAGATATGAGCATTTGGATAATCTCGCGGGAAGAATCATTTATAATATAGAGGGGCGCAGGCCTACTTTCCCCAAGATCAAAAAGATGTGCAAATGGATGAATGAACTTTAAAATAGATTATTTCAAAATCAGGCTGTCTAAAGAAAACGTATAGCGCTAAAGTCGATCTGAAATGAATTAACCAACCAGCCCCGCTGTCAAATAGGTCTACTAGCGTTTATGCAATTATTTAATAAATACTTGATAGTAACAGGCCTATTTATACCAACTGCATATCTGCAGCACTAAAAAGTTCATTGGAGACCCATGTTTTCATCTGAAATACATTCACTGGGCCTATAGAGCTGGGGTTGAAACAGACTAGGCCTACTACATTAATTTGCGGGCTGCTACATATGAAGAGCGAGAGAGAGACCGAGTGGAGGGGGGAGGGGTGGGAGAAGAGAGCGAGAAATTCAGTGCGCCGAGGAAGTTAATATGGAATTTAACAGACCCCCCTGCTTTAAATGCAGGAGCTAGGTGTCATGGTTGGTCGATTTTAATTATTCTTGGTACAGAGAAAAAGAGAGTAGAGAAAATGAAGGGAGTTCAGTGGGGAGAGAGAGAGGGAGAGAGAGAAAGAGAGGGTGAACCGGAGAGAGAGAGAAAGAGAGAGAGAGAGAGAGAGAGAGAGAGAGAGAGAGAGAGAGAGAGAGAGAGAGAGAGAGAGAGAGAGAGAGAGAGAGAGAGAGAGAGAGAGAGAGAGAGAGAGAGAGAGAGAGAGAGATGAAAAGAGAGAGAAAGACCGACAGGGAGATAGAGAAATAGGCAGAGTTAGAGAGATGTTGGGGGGGGGGGATTTTCTAGACCGCCTCACCTTCTCAGAACCCCTCCCAGCAAAGAAGCGTTGAGGCACTCGGGTGGCGAGAGGCGTCTCTGTACTTCCGCCACAGTGACCTTGTACTTTGATGTGGAGCTGAGCAGGGAGAGGCGACCCGGAACCGAGCAGAACACCTCGTTGGGGTTCACCACGCCGCCGAAGAGACCGTCCTTATTTATCTGGATGGCAGAGACGTTGTTGTTCTTGGAAAGAGAAACTGGACCTAGCAAGGAAACGGAGGGAGCGGTGGAGAGGAGAGGGAGAGGAGGGAGAAGGAGAGAACGTGCTCTGTGAATGTCGTGCAATGCAAAGCCTTAACTAACAGTGACGAGAGGTTTAGGCCCAACACCAGGGTTCATCGACCCCCAAGTATAGCCCTGGCTACGTTAGTGTACACTAAATAACTCATAAGCAATCACCACAATAATCCAAACAATAATCCAAGAAAATAATAATAATAATAATAATAATAATAAATATGTTCATAATCATAATAACTATAATCTTAGTCATAACGATAGGGAACACAATTTGTCGAAAAATAACCACAGGCACATAGATATACATGACTGTCCTTATAACCGCTCAGATATTATTCCAATCGCGACATCTTAAACGAAAACATTGCCCAGAACCGCGCTCAGCCCTGTATGGTCCATGGCGCGCGACGCTGGGATCGATTGTGCAGCCGCAACAGCGACGCTGGTGTCTACATATTTAGACCTCTCCTCTGTTACCAGCGAAGCACCGTCGCCCGTGTTATTTCACATCGGGGGGCTACAGCGGGCTTTACACCGTTTTTGAGCGCAGTAACCAGAGACAAAGGGGACTGTGCGCCTTTGGATAGATCACTTGTGACATTAATGGCTCAGGGGAGCCTAATAGAGACAATAGGAGTCAAACGAACTCTTGAGATTACTAATATAAGAAGCCAATTATCATGTTGATGTGGGGAAGGGAAGAAAGAGCATCTCTCAAGATCTATCTCGTGCGCATCTAATTTGACCTGACAAAAGGCTCGCACATTGCGCAAGGCCTTACACATCTGACCGTGAAAAAGGGCTACTTCGTGGTGTACTCCCATCAATCAAATTCACTCTGAAGTTCACGCCTCAAATAAAGACAACAGGAAATACACAATAATCTATAATGGACCCATGTGATTTTATTCCTACTTAAGGGTGGTTGGCGTTACAAATGAGATTATTATTATTATTATCATTATGAAATGTGTGCATTTGGTCTTGGCTTCTCGCGTGCTTCTCTGTGCTACAGCACCAGTATCTTCCATTTTAGATTCCACCATGGAAGGCGAATAGCCATTGGCTTCCAACATAGATAATGTAGCCCACGCCTATATCTTTGACCATCCATACAATAAAGCAACAAAGCCCCACCAGCTCTACTCATCTTTCGCTACTCTGAAATGCTGACAGTAAATTCCATCATCGAAAAAAAGGTGGACGAGTTTGATGCACTTGGAAACCATGTAATGAAAAATAGGCTACTGCGTATTAGCCCCCGTCAGATCAGTCAGGCATTACCGCATTGCATCGAGTTCGCTCGAGCAGAATCGTGTGTGAGCGTGGTGTGTGTTTGCGCGCGCGTGTCTGTGCGTGCATGTGTGTGTGTGTGTGTGTGTGTGTGTGTGTGTGTGTGTGTGTGTGTGTGTGTGTGTGTGTGTGTGTGTGTGTGTGCGTGCGTGTGTGTGTGTGTGTGTGTGTGTGTGTGTGTGTGTGTGTGTGTGCGTGCGAGAGACTGTCCGCGCGTGTGTGTGTGTTTGGGTTAAATTTGGAGTGGAGTGTGCAGCTTGCGGAAACATGCTTGATATCTTAAAATAAATTGCTTACCTTTTTTAATTACTGTCTGGTCGGGAATGTGGATTCCTTGGTCCTCGACATGCTAAGACAAAAACGCAAAAATTGACAATTTGAGGATGAAATAAAAATGAATTGTACGCTCATTTCAGAGCGAATGCACGCATGGGTGCTCTGCACGAACAAGCCCATCCATTAGCGAACACAATTATCCAACGTCGAGGCTCTCGGCCTACGTGGTGTTTCTGTCCATAAATGTTTGCAATTAATTCGACGGCAAATATATAATTACAAAAAAAAAATAGATTGAGAAAAATTTCGAGTGTATCACATTCAGCGATTGTCATACAAACACAGACTTAAATAATAAAGCTGTGTCGCCCTATAATATTGACCTAATTTCGCCTTTAGATTGCCACACTAGCTTGGAAACTACTAATCTAGATTGGAAAGTAATTGTGGCAGCTCAGCCTATTAAAGGCCTATGAACTAATTAAAAATCATTGGTCTTTTTTTCCGTCTTTTTTTATAAAAACTCCCAAGAATATTTCCAATTTAATCGGGGATTCTTGAGGAGATAACGCTTTATAAATGATGTCCATATAACCTATTAAAAACCACAGTCGCTCTCAGGTGTATTTTTAAATATAGTTAGTGCCTCGCATTTAACATCCGAACCAAGGTTGTTGTTTTTTGTCTTTGAATAAATAAGGAAGTCATATAATTTACACATTCAAACATTAAAACCAAACATTTAAAGTAATTTACTACTTGGTAGGCCTACTAATAACGTAAGACAACAACCAGCGTTTATCGTCAATTAGGCGTAATTATGGAGTAAAAACTGCCCCAACATTTAAAGACAACCGATAGTTATAACCATTTCATTTATTTCGTTCTTAAAATAAAGTAGATTCATGCTCATTTTTGGCCTGCTCCAAATAAATGAAAAGCAGCATAATAATAATAATAATAATATAACTAAAAATAATCATAATAATCATAATGGTTAGAGTTCTAATAATGTACATTAATAATAATAGTAAAAAGTAAGCTATACACATTAGGCCAACGCAATTCATTTTAAATGACACTATAAGAGCCAACGATTCTTACCTGGACGTCTTCTAAAGAATGAGGTATTCCATGAATAGGGATAGAATCTGACAGTCCCGAATCAAGTCCGTGGCCCGAAGGTAGGAGCACCTCCCTGCGATACTCCCGACACAGTTGGTGGGGCAAGCCGCGGTGCTGGTGGAGCAAACTGCTCTCTTGGCTCTGCCTCTGGCCCGGCCAGCCCGGGTGCTGGGGCTGCTGCTGGGCGTGCAGGGAGTTCAGAGAGTACGGGTCGTTGACGTGCGAGTACGGGTCCTGAGACTGCGGGTAGATGGGCTGGTAGGGTGGCGGGAAGTATGGAGGCTGAAAGTCGGAGTTGGGCGTGTGGGAGAGCGGCGGGGCGCTCGTGTACGGACTCTGGCCAACGCCGCCCAGCTGAGGTAGCCGAGCTGTCCCGTTGCTGCCGCCGTCGTGGCGGTCCTATTTGGGGGGAGAGATGGAGGGAGACGCGGTTAGGAAAGACTCCTCTTTTGGAGGTCATTTTAAGAATATTTACACACCAAAATTGACTACAGAGCACTGTATAGGCCAACTGAGGCGTTGCGAGAAAATGTTTAGCAGTCTCATATCTGGCCGGAATCCAATAGGCTATATAGCCCAAGAAGCTTCCTCGAAATAGATCTAGGAGCCATATGGACGCTCCAAAACGTGATATCATAACAATTAAGTCGCAAAGCGTATATAAGAGAATCTGAAAGGACGATGTCCTTAACAAAAGTGCATAGGATGTCAACATAAGATAATTGTTTAAGATTCATATTCATTTGCAAATAACCTAAAAGTAAACAATAACAATAAACACTACACAATTTCAGATGACCAAGTCTGATACAATTTCAAACACATTTTGAACAAGGCCCACTGTATGTAGCCCATTTCTATAATTACAAAGGGTTATTCTAGTGACCATGCTGACAGAAACGCATTCAGATCAAAGTATCGGTCCCATAGCCCTGCAACTTACCATCGCGGAAAAACTGTGCACCAACATCTGTAATGGTTTTCGTGCGATTCAAAAAAAGAAGAAATTTAGTTCAAAAAACGTTGTAAAAACAACAGGGATTTCTGAGCCAACAAAAATGAAACCACTCAGAAATCGGCTTTCACACTGCAAAGATCACGGTGCCCAGCGGTCAGATACGAGCCACGGCGGGACGATAATCCATCAGAATTTGGTTAGATTCCCACTGCCCTTCATTTGAGACTAAAAATCGCAGATACGGACGGTCTGGGTGGGTTTAGGTTGAAAGTTTTCTCGGTATCCCTTTTCTCTCCCCGATCTCCCGGTTCTATCACAGTGCTGCCGTCCCTTCGCCTGAGCTCATATTTAGCACAGATCTGCTCGTTCTTCCTCTTCCTCTGGACTCCTAATAGAAGATACTCATGACTATTAATATGACACGAATGCTTAATAAGGAAAAGAATGGTCGGAAATCGAGCGTGAAGCGAGGAAAGGCAACTCAAGGCAGAGTCTGCACTAAATGACGTCCATTGAAAGAAGAAATCAGTATATCTAATCAGCGATTGGGAGAGAGAGAGAGAGAGAGAGAGAGAGAGGGAGGGAGAGAGAGGAGGGAGAGCGAGAAAGAGGGAGTGAGTAAGTGAGTGAGTGAGAGAGGGAGTGAGGAGGGGAGTCGAGAGAGGGAGACAAAAAGAGGCACATTCTCCAGCTCTGGACGAATCAGAGCGAGGGGGGGGACATTTTAAAAGGTTTGAGGGCAAGGCGAAAAGTGAAAGAAAGATAGAATGAAGGAAGGAGCAGAGAAAGAGGAAGGAGGCTGTAGATGGAAACAATGTACACCCCTCTCGATTGTATGAAAATATCCAGCCAAACGCTATAAGCACCTAGACTGGCACCTTCTCTGTTTTTACAGTACGGCTCATTCCATTCTCTGCTATCGCCTCCCTCCACGGCCCTCTCTGCCCTGTATCTTTGTGAAGAATGAATCCACAATACCAGACTGCAGAGCCAGGACAAGCGAACAAACTTTCTTTCCGAAAAAAGCAGGAATATAAATTGAAAGCCCTTCTCGAATCTAGTGGCCCATACTTTAAAACGCTCGTACAGACACAGACACCCTTTATTATATTGTACGAACACACGCGTTTTGCAAGCAGCATGCAACAACTCATATCGACTCCTATTAATTCGATCTTATTCAAAGATTACATCTTCAAACCCAAAGGACGACGCGATACTAAATAATTATGAATATTATATTTCAAAGCATGCATAATAAAATGCAAGAATTTATTTTTCTGCTCGTGGTGTCACTGCAATGCCCCTCATTGTGCACGAATAAAAACACGTTGGACTGGTTTCAACACGCTGGACCTTAGCAATATTATTGTATATATTGTACATATTGTACTTTTATATTATAACAGCATTATCATCGACACTTTGCCATGCATGCATTATGCTCGCACATGCAATAACTAAAATAGAATAGACCCTGAACTACACTTTTAAAGGAAAGATGTCGCGCGTATTAATTCACAGGAATAATATTTTCTCAATACTAAACCCATGCTTTATAAAAACATTTAACTAAATCGATATTGTTCAAACATATTTTATTCGAATAATATACATCCAATAACTAAATAGGCCTACAATTTATTATTTTATTGAGAAAATTATCGATAAAAACTAAATTATGAAAACATTGTATAGTTTTGAAAATTATATGATAAGTATCGTGGTTATTCTTAATTGTAGTTTATTCGTACAATTGCTTATATTTTTGGTCTATTACCCTACTATATTAATTGCAGAATGGAATTATGATTAGGCCTAATTTTGTTAAATAGTATCTGAGCATTCCTTAAATAAATGTGAAACTGTCAAAACTGACAGTATACAAAAACACATAGGCCTAATCTTAAAAAACACCATAATCATATCTAAGTATAAAAAAATAACCATACAAACAAATCACAAGTCCCTTACCTCACATTCTTCATATTTAATGTTATCAGTTAATTTCCAGAGCATTTTCATGGATTGCTGAGGTGGATATTGAGTATAAGTATCGCCTAAGCCTTGTTCTCAGTCAGTGAATAGGGCTCCCGCTCAGAAAAAAATACAATTTTTTATTGAAGCTGTGGACTTGTCTGTCTGCGCTGTGAGGTCTCCCTCTAATGGTGGAAGTGAACGAGTCGCGCAGCGCTGTAATAACGCGGGCATAGGGCCTCATTAGCATATCAACAGCCGTCTGATTCCCCCCCATCTGCTGCTCACAACACCAATGGACAGCACACAGGTAAAAACTATAGCCTCCCGTGTAATACTTTCTTCTATTTAGCAACGAGTTTAACCTACACGAGCACAAGACATGCGTTTTACTATCCTTAAACAAACGAAGATACAAGTTCTTGGCAATGCTTTCCTCAGAACGGAGTGAAGATAACCTATGTGCAGACCTATTAGAATGTTATTATAATTAAAACATGTTTTCAGACTTTTTCCACACAATGGATTTGTAATTGATCAAGCCAATTTTTGCAAGAATTGAACGACCCAAAAAGGCCCACACACGCAAACCATCTCCCGCGTCTCCTTTGACTGATGGGGCTGGCGATGCTATGCCTACTATTTTGTATTTTTTTTTCTAAACCTGTTATTTTTAACCCATTGAGACCGAGAGTAGACCTTGAGAATCTTTCTGTGTTATGCTAAAGAGGTGAGCCATTCTAAGCGGCTATACAGGTCTATTGACTACCTGTAAGGACACAGGTTTGGGGGAATGTAAATAATTAACACAACAACATGGGCTCGTTTCATGTGAATGAGCGGCGGTGGGGGAGCCGGGCTCAGACCTGTCGCCGGCCCAGCCTTCACCTTAGCAGGTTGGGGGTCACCAGACAGGTCGCCGGCCCTCTTTAGGCGTTGGTCTTTCGTTTAAAGCTGGATTACCATTTTTGGTGGGGTACATTTACAACCAGTTGTTCTAAATGAAAACCGACGCATGAAGCGCACAACTACCAGAAGAAGGGGCAGGGGGGGGGGCTGATCTTGCCCGTCTCAGTTTTGTTTTGATGGCGATCGCTTTCTTTCTGGGCAAGTGAACCCCCAATGGATTTACTTATGTTGAGTTTGAAAGTATTTATTTTGGAATTGTTTTTTGTTAAACTTTCAAATCCCCGACGCCCGCATCCCAAGCATCGACATCACTCCAAACACGAGCCCTGTAGGATTTTAGGTTTACAGCTCGTCCTGTTTCTGTTCCAAAGTCTACAAGTTTTGATCCTAAATCGGACTGTGCATGTACAGGCCTAATTCATGGCATGTTTGATAATTAGTTTAATTATAGGCTATAAACGGCGGGCGGATTGCCTTAAGGTGTAGCCTACCTAGAACACTATCAACATATCTATGGAGTGAGAGAAACATGCAGTCACTTTCCAAATATTCTATTTGGACACAAAACACCAGAGCACCGATAAACACAAAGAAGAGACGACACTTCACCAAAACAAATGAAAGCAAGGGAACTGGCTGGTGTGGGTTATATATTTGTAAAGAGGCATATCAAATCACAAGCATATTTTCCATACATTTTACGCAATGAAAACAAATACTGCACGTACATTTGACGGGAGAAAAACCAACTTGTGCAGCCCTCAAAAAAGTCAATCAAACAAGTATGACAGCGAACGAGCGCATTTTTTTCTCGCTCATTAGTTTCAAATAAGCAGAACATAGCCTACCTGCCATTCCGCCATTTTGCCCATTATTGACATTTTTCTGATACCTCGGGTGGATCGATCGATCCTGCTATCTCAGCTTTACTCACAGAAGTTACTCGTTACTTACTACCTGGACAAGATCAGCTCACCTGGCCATAAAAGCGCTCTCGGCAACCTGGTGACGCATGCGCAAAGCTCGTGTGTGCACCTACACCCTTCCTGGGAGAAGTCGTAGTAAAAGCGAAATGATGACTGGAATAAGTCGTTTGAAGGCTTCATAACATTGCAAACAGGTAACGGGAAGTAAGCTAAGTACGACAGCCTCGTACAGGCTTATACTTTAATGCGGAAACGAATTAGATCCTAATATCTTTCCACTGGTTTTAACCAAATAGACGGTGTGAGCGTGATTATTAGTTCAAATAAAACAATGTCAAAACAGAACTTGAAGGTTAACTGCCAAAATCATTGCGTTTACACAAAGGCTATACATACGTATTGTAAGAGTCATAATTTATTTATCCACTGTTTATTTCTAATACATAGCCTACTTGTGTAGGCCCCTCGGGCCAAGTGCGAATGAGCTCAGATCTCTTTTTCTCTCTTTGCCCCCCACCCTTTCTTTTTCTCCCCACACACACACACACACACACACACACACACACACACACACACACACACACACACACACACACACACACACACACACACACACACACACACATGCACACACACGCAAGCACACACACACACACACACACGCACCAAAGTGATAATAGGTTAGTCCAAATTACTTGTTTCAAAGTCTCTGAATGACCAGAGAGGGTTATCAAGAACACCCTGTGTACGGCACACCGACTGCTTTGGCAACTATATTAACATATCGTTATTTTAATTTATTTATTGGACACTATGTGAACATTTTTGAATCAACGTGCCCATTTACTTTTCGGTCGACTCGAGTCGACTTTCCAGGCAGCGGTTTATTGATCAAATATTTAGAACAAGCATCTTCAAAAGAAAGCGCACAATCAATAACGGCAGAAGAGAATACCTGTCATGATATAGGCTACGCCAGGACAAAAGTGTGTGTGCGTCTGTGTGTGTGTGCGCGCGTGTGTGTGTGTGTGTGTGTGTGTGTGTGTGTGTGTGTGTGTGTGTGTGTGTGTGTGTGTGTGTGTGTGTGTGTGTGTGTGTGTGTGTGTGTGTGTGTGTGTGAGTGTGTGTGTGTGTGTGTGTGTGTGTGTGGGCGTGTGTGAACAACGGTTTTTGAAGCATTGCGGATCACGGAGATAACTACAGGCTACAGAAGCAGGCTATAAAATCAATCTTATAGTGTATGCGTTGTATGTTAAAGACTGTCATGCCGTTTCAACATATTTCCATTTGTCTAAGGCCAGGTTTGAAGCAAACTTGCTTCCTGCGGCCTCCGCCAAAATAAAACTAAAAAGCTATATAGGGGTATATACACATAAAACGGGACGAATGTGTACGTTTGTGTGTGATAATAATACTAATTCTAATAATTAATATAATAATAACCATAAGAAGGCTTATACAAATTGGCCCTAGTAATAAAAAAAAAAAATAATAATATCAACGCCTATTTTAAAACAGGCTACCTGTTATTTATGCTTCATATAAAATAAGAGAATATATAGCCAATATATTCAATAACCTGTATATGGTTAAGCATAGGCTATAGCCTAACCTACGAAAATGCTTTTATATTGGCCTAATTATTGATCGGTTTATCTTCCCATGTCGTAGCGTGGGCCTATTCCCTTATAGTAGAACTAGGCTATCAACCTTCAGAGGTCTATGAGGGAAAACTATTCACCTTACACTTCCAAATATACATCCTGATGTACATTAACATTATGATAGACCCGACTGCCTACAAGGCTCTTCCAGTATTGGACCGTCTTCTAGACCTATTGAACGCGTTTTGTCTCTGAGGCTTCTTCAATGGACTTTTAGCGCCATCTTCCTTCTGGAGGCAGCACCATTAATTTCGGTTTTCAGGTAAAGTGAATATTTCTTGTATTGAAACAGAACCAACGTCAAGCCTAATGTAATTTATCCGCACATATTTTATCAGAAATTGACCAAAGTAACAAAACCCAAGAAACATAACCCCATATCAGTCATATAATAAAATAAATACGAAATTCACGTTTTGAATGCTATTTCTCACACAATTATCATGCTGTCAATCAAGATGTTCTTGATTGACGCGTGTATGTGACAATGAAGTCCGTGCACGCGCACGCGCTTGACGAGACTGAGGAAGAAAAATAGTTGATGCGCTCCACCGCATAAACAAAACAAAATGTAGTCCTGTAGCGCCATCGTGTGTTGATATAAATTCAAAGCAGTATTAATTTTTGGAAGATATGCTCCTGTTCTTTATATTTCATTAACGTAAAATAAAATGTAATTATTTTAGGGTTAGGGTTAGCACATGTAGGCACATTCCCTAAAAAGGAAGAGTGTATGAGGGTTCATGGTTTGGAAGCAATCTATGCCCATGAATGAGGAGACTTCATTATCCATAGTGCACTTCTCCAGCCCATTTCCGGCGGGGATGTGTGCAGCAAAGATATATGACCGGCGGAGAGCAAGAACCAGTGCGAAAGGACCAGTAAAGGACAAACTGGGGCTTAACAGGTGAGAGCCAGTACGCACGCTGGTAATTTAATAATATGACCTTGAGATAACTCATGCATCGATAATTAGCAATGTTTACTAAATGTAGATTGGCTGTGTCTGTTTTTTTGTGTGTTGTTCCCCGTGGCTGCAAGCTATTGCTGTCTTATCTCATTGCTCTTGCCTCTTACATCAGAAAGACCCTCCTTTCTGTAGACATTGAAATGGTTTGGATAACTGATAAGGGAATGCATTCAGAAAGCATTGTGTGTGTGCAACGATGTTACCCAATATCTTGGTTGCACAGTTGGTTTTCTGTAATGGCTGTGTGGTTTCGGGGCAGTCAGACAGGCGTATCAATGTGTTTGCAACTGTGAGTGCATACTGCATAGTAGTGTAGCACGCACAAGCCATACTCAAGATTATTCAGAATTTACTAATTGAGCTCTAGTTGTTCATAATTAGCCTCAAGACAAGAGTGCTTTGTATACATAATGGAAAGAAACTAAAAAAATGTTTATTCTGTTTGACAGGTGTCAAACATGTCTGTTGATTGGGTAGGATATGGGTACGCAGCCCTGGTCGCCTCCGGGGGGGTAATGGGCTACGTCAAAGCAGGTTAGTATTTATTTTAATTGGTAAATATATAACCTTTATCTCCCTACATAGGCCTTTTACGTGTTTTGTGAGATAAAGAATGACTATTATCAATCATACGTGTTCCCCTGAAGTTTGTCCACTTCATCTAAGCGTCTGCTGCTGTCCTTGACTCTGCCCAGGCAGCGTGCCCTCCCTGGCCGCTGGTCTAGTCTTCGGTGGGCTTGCCGGCCTCGGTGCTTATCAGGTGTCCAAGGACCCTACTGACATCTGGATCTCCCTCGGTAAGCAAGCTAACATAATGTTCTCTGTATTGATGTGCGGGGGGTATTTTTTTTTACTTCTTCGGTTTCAAATAAGGTGTAATCGCATTTCTCTATGTTTTTAATTCTACGTTATCAGCTACGTCTGGAGCGCTGACAGGCGTCATGGGAAAGAGGTTCTACGGGTCGAGGAAGTTCATGCCCGCTGGTCTGGTCGCTGGAGCAAGGTAACCATGTGATTAACAACCCTCATTTAACCACTCAGTAACAACCATACACATTGGGATTGATTCTCACCATGGTAAATATCACATGGGGAATCTGAATGATTCACATGCATGTGATATACATGTTGCATGTATGTTGGTTTTTATATTCCGAGTTCTCATACACTGCATTTTTTGTAAATTATATTTGGGTGCTCCCAGCTATACTGTGACTGTTAATTGCTGCTTTGAAACAAAGACCAATTTTACCTAGAAATGTATGGCTCCTTGTGCCCTAAAAATAAATGATGTCATGTTTGTTTTACTCTTTTTGTTATTTTTCTTAGTCTTCTGATGATGGGGAAGCTTAGCATGGCGTTGCTTCAGAAACCCCAGGACTCCTAAAATGATTTCTACTGCTACGGAAAGTTTTCACTGGAAATCCACTCTGCAATATCTTCAGGACCAGCCTGTCAACACTCGCTAATATTGTTTAAATGCTTTGCATGTGTTTTGTAAAAAAAAATGTTAAGTTGATGAATAAACAAATCGTGTTTACATAGTAGTGTATTTTTTGGTTAAGAAGGACACAAACTCTGGTATATTGTAAAATGTTTACAAAATTACGTTTATTTACTGAATCATACAAATTAATTTGCCATTATTTGAAAAGAATGTAGTAGAACAGGAAATAATCACTTTCAATGCAAAGATGATCTTTATGGCCTACATGTAAACAAACCAAAAAGATAAACAGCGATACAGCATCGGTATGACCTTTCTCTGATGCCATTTCGACGAGCAAAACAACTAAAAACCCTTCAGATACAAAACGACCTTTGACCATAAACACAAATGTATGAAGAATTTCTGGCCACTAATAGACTTCAATAGGCCAACCATGTTGCCTATCCACTCCCCTATTTAGATTTGACCACCTGATCTCCCAAGTTGACCAAATGACCAAAGCACACGGTCATAGTTCCTGCGAACATTGTATCCAGCTACACCATAAAAAAGTGCCAGCATGTGAGGAATCGTGGAAAGGACTTCCTCAAAAACATTAAAGGACATAAATCGGGTGAAATATTAAAATTTCTACGAAGATGAACAGAGGATTATGGAGTTGGAGTATATGGAGTTGCTTATATGATATCTAGAATCTGTTTTTATAAAAGTACAGTTAATACAATTTGGAGGAAAAAAAAATAAACTCTGGTCCCACTCAGAGAATAAAAGGTGCATTCAGCAACGCAGCAGGAACTCCTTTTGTGCCCCAAAAGTGACTCAGACCTCGCTAAACCCCCAACAGCGAGTGGAGGCAGCCGACGCGGTCCCCTCCGTCGGGCTACCGATTTCCCCCATATTTGGACGTCCAGTCCACCCTGCCGTGGACCGGCTGTACAGTGGTGGCCCGGGTCAGGAGGTTTCCGGAAGGTTTCCCTAACGCTGCATAGCCGCTGCCCTTCACCTGAGTTCGGTCCGTCCTCCTCTTCCACCCCTCGTAGTCTAAAAGATCACACCAGTCAGTCAGTCAGTCAATCGAATCCATGGCACGAGACACCGGCTATAGTTCAGTTTGACTACTGTCCACAAGGACGTAAAAACTGAGTTACACTAAGAGTTATATCTTAGTCTTTACCTTCGTGACTTTCACCCATAGAGGAGTTGGATGTGGGCTTGGCCTTGGCAGATTTGCTTTTATCTTTTTTAATTTCAGGAGAGGAAGAAAGGTTTACTGAAAGAGGGTGAAGCAAGTGGAGAAGTGTCAGAGTAAAGTACAGCACAGTGGAGGATCTGAATGAGAGCTGGAGAGTGAGTCGATAGAGAACAGTGTAAAGCTGAAAGAGTATTCAGGGCTGCTCTATGGAGGTCCAAGTTGGGCTAAGATCAACTTTAAAGAAATGAGTAAGTAGAAATATGAATGACAAATGCCCAACTCCATTCCTGAGACAATAACAGCAGAAATGTCAATAGCCTTGAGAAGACTACCCTATGGCCACGGTTTTCTTTTGCGGGCGACTCAAGAGATAAACATGGAGGAGGTGAAGACCTACTTGTGTGTTGGCCGGCCAAGGGAGCCAGCTGAATCCTCTGGCCCACAGACCCCACCTCCTTCTTCTGGAAGGAGGGCATGTAACCGCCAGAGAGGTTGTACTTGGTGCTCACAAAGTTCCCTAAACGACAGACCGGATTGGGAAAAAGCCTCTTCAGGATTAGGAACATTTGTATATATATTGTGTATATAAAACTTGTATCTATCTATTTGAGCTACTATGAGATATTTGGTTTGAGCTATAACTATGAGCTATGAGATATTTGGTTTAATGTAAAAAGGTAGTTATAATATGCAAAACAAACATCATACATCCATGGGAGATATGTTAAGTTGATATAAGTCTAAACACCCACACACACACACACACACACACACACACACACACACACACACACACACACACACACACACACACACAGTAGTGGGGTGTTTCTAAATTCATGGGCATGAATCTTAACGCTTGACAGAGATAAGAATTCACATGAACACCCCTCGCCAGAGGGAGAGGCTACTGTTTGCCGCAGTTTGTGACACAAGTAATAATAAAGGCTTGACAGGACGGATAAATACGTGATTGAAGTCATTCAAGTGGGCAAGCAACGCCTTCGATCCACTGTGGTCCACCGTTGGTCGTGGATGGTTATCAGTATAATTAGTCAAATGTGTCATTGTTCCCCTTTGCGGGAGATTTCGATTCTTCTCAAATTTAGCCTCAGTTTAGCCTCTGGGTTTTCTTAGTTCTCGGCATAGTGTGTGTATTAGGGGACAACAGCAGGGGTTTCCAGCTCCCTGCCCCTCTTTCGCATGGTAACCAGTTGGTTGAAAACCAACGCCCCCCCCCAACCCCCCACCCCCCCCCCCACCTCAAGTCTGTTACACCAACTGCCATGCCGGTTGTTAGTTTATCTGCCTTCGCCCCTGGGCTACCGCGAGCGCTCAATCAATACAAAGTTTGTTTACCCCCCGGTTAATATTACCTCAACGATTCAGCCATGATGTGCTCAATGACTGCCAATGACACGTGGTGTAAAGTTCATTAACATGTTGGTTTTGAAGCCGGTGTTGGCAATGGAATAATATAACGACAATTATACTGTAGCTATGGCTAGTCGTTACGGGACAGGTTGGGGGAACTGGCAACCGCTTGCTACGGAAATACCTTTGCAGGGATCCATTTTCTCCAGTATTCTCTCCTTAACAACCATTTTCTCTGCCGTGCTTTCCAGTGACTTACTGGGCCCCTCTTCTACCCTCGTAGCAACGACAGTGAGACGAGGGAGGGACGCATGCAAGGGGTGAAGAAAACACAAAGAAAGACAGAAAAAGTAAACGCAAGACAACTGAAGGAAGGGCGCAGGGGTGAATATGGGAGGCGTATGACTTTCTTTCAGAAACCCTTAAAGGAATGCAATGGCATTTGGAACGCCCGTCAAGTCTTTCTCGCCAAGCGCTGAAAGAACGTATTTGCCGCCCAGGTCCGTGTAATACTTAACATTAAAGATTAAAACAGTTGAATGAGAAGAAATAAGTAATGGAATGAATGGGCCCCACATCTAAAACAAACAGTGGTGGCTGAAGGCCCCCCCCCCCCAGGGGCCCATGAAGAGACACTTGATCTTACACCAACAGTCTTAATCTCATGAATAAGAAATGCGGAGGGAGGGACAGGAGCAGAAGAAGAAGGAGTGAAACAAGGAGCGGAGGCACGCAGACAGAGTGAAGGAGACGCCGGGAGAAGCAGCACAGCATGGGCACATATTGTGTATCGGTCTACATGACAAATGAATTATACAGGTCTGCCATTGCTCCCGGAGCCCTGGCCTCTTTAAGTGCACTCAAAACAAGCGCTTTGTTCCTGGCCCCCGTTACCACTGATCATTCAGTCCAACACATTAGCCGCGTCATTAGCATTTAGGTGGACACAAGAAGTGTCAAATTATTCAAGGCCAGGTAACCCTAAGAGGCTTCGGCGTCGGAGTACGATAGGACATAACAGGGATAACCAGGATCCATTCATTATTAACGCTCCTCGTTGCAATGTAAAAATAGCCGCCCTCTGCTCTACACCTGGACACCAGAGTGGTTCAATGAATTGTGCTTGGGCAACCTGGTGACTGCCGTTTGATTAACTTTCAGGCCGTAGCTAATTGTGTGTTGGTAGCTAAAGTAAAAGTAACGTTTTTACTGAATCCTGCCATGCATTACAATGGAATGGAGGAAACACTGCAGTACAAATGTGTTTTTTCTGCCCAGCCTTATTTCCATACAGAACAAACATCGCCTGTCTATATAATTCCGATGGCGCCTTACCTTGATTGGCTCTGTGGACCGATACACCTCCACCAATAGGAGCGAGAGGTTTGGCCACCACGTTGCTGGAGTTGTCCCATAGGTCCCGGAGGGTGGCTCCGCTCAGCTCCTTGTCCACGTTGGAAGGCTGGTTCTTGCCTATCAACCCTTGAGCAACACAGGTCATGTGGTCATGCACCGCTTTCTTAACACTGAAACTTAACACAAGCTGGAGGCCAAAGTGCTTCTCAAGGGGAGGGCATTTCATGCAAAATGTACACAAACTGAGAACAATATCTATCTATGGAGAGCATTTTGGCCATTAACTAATGTTCTATGTGCCTATATCTATTTAATCTATTAATTCACAATTACAATGATAATATATTAGATGTCTACAATTGTGTTCATACACACCAGTGGCTCCACTACGATGTATTTTTGTTTTGTGACGCAATGCTCCCTACCTGGCAGGTATCTTGATTGGCTGAGATAGTGCTGTCGCGCAGAAGACACGGGGACACTGGCGTCTATTTGGCCGACCTTGATATTGCTGGGTAGCTTGGTAACTGTGCTGAAGGAATACAATGGCTTCTGCTCTTTAGGCCTGCGAGAAGGAGAAGAAACCAAAACATACTTTCAATCCAGCGGTCGAGGAAATCCAAGGAAAGTCAGACCGATTTACAGGATCTCCTTTAATTAAAGACGGATGGCCGGAGAAAGGTGTTGAATGTAAAATACTAAAATAAAATAATATGTATGGATTATAGATAGACGATTTTTGACGAACAATGATCCAATAAAAGAGAGATTGAGTGTGTGTGTGTGTGTGTGTGTGAGTGAGTGCCTGTGTGTGTGTGTGTGTGTGTGTGTGTGTGTGTGTGTGTGTGTGTGTGTGTGTGTGTGTGTGTGTGTGTGTGTGTGTGTGTGTGTGTGTGTGTGTGTGTGTGTGTGTGTGTGTGTGTGTGTGTGTGTGTCTTTCCAGGGATAATGTGTCCATTGACACATGCGTGTGTGACCAACGGAGGTACACACGGGTCCCAGAGGGAGGAACTCACTGCCGGGGCTGCTCCTTCAGCCTCCCCTCCTCCTCCACGTGCCCCAGGCTGGGCCTCTTGGAGTGGGGGACGGCGGCCTCCGTGGGGTCCGACTCGTCCCAGCTGTCGGTGGCGCGGACCCCAGTCTGGCCCCAGCGCCGGCGGCCGCTCTTCAGTGGCCCCGCCCCCGCCGCCCCGCCGTTCTCACTGACCACCGCCGCCGCCGCCGCCGCCTTCTGGGAAGGACGAGACACTGGAGTCCATCACCTGGAACCATCTTCAGTTATCATGGCAACTGTCAATTCAGCTGTCAAATTAATGCTTTATTCATTTAATGGAGAGTGGAATCATAATGCAGATTTATAATGCAGTCCCATAATAATAAAATACTGAGTCTTAACAATTCAGATCCAGGCAGTCCTTTTTACCCCATCCGTTATTTAAACAGTAAAGACCTGGCCCACGGGGGGATTCTCGGATTCAACCTGTAGGGGGTCTTAGCCCCAAATAGGATGGACATTTTTTTAGATCTGCAATGGTTTATGATGTAGGCAATCACTACCGTAACTAGGGGACATCCAGGTTGATGATGTGAAACGGGGATAGGAGGATTTGATGAACTTTTGGCTGGGGGGGGGGGGGGGTCAGACCCCTTAGCCCCTAGTCTACAGCATCCCTCCCCTTATCCTTTATTAAACTAGTCTCACTACAAAATCACCCTTCCATTGAAAGATTTACTCGTCCAAATCCGAGCCAATCATCCAATAGTGGTGTGGCGCCAAATAACAACAAGCCCTTGGGTTCAAACCGAGCGAGAACATGCCCTGACGGAGTAGAG
Source organism: Gadus chalcogrammus (assembly GCF_026213295.1). NCBI lineage: Eukaryota > Metazoa > Chordata > Actinopteri > Gadiformes > Gadidae > Gadus > Gadus chalcogrammus. The sequence continues at coordinate 13,223,919 of NC_079434.1, read as the reverse complement.
CCGTACCGTATGGTGGCAAGGGGCTCCGTGCTTGGGCTCGGCCTGGGACACGGGGACCTGCTGCGGGGGCTGCTGCTGGGGGGGTTGGTTCGGCTGCTGGTGGGGGGGGTGGTGTGGCTGCTGGCTCTGCTGGGGGGGTTGCTGGGGGTGACTGTTGAGGGACCGGGTGGAGGAGGTGGACGAGGCCTTGGACTCTGGTGAGGAATACTGCTGGGGGGTCACCTTGGCCGGCTGGACCTCGTTCGGGGACTGAGGCCTGGCTTTGACCTTCCGTGCCTCCTGGCTCTGGGATCCCAGCACCTGGCCCACCTGGAAGTAGGGGTACCGCAGCGACTGGACCCACAGCCGAGGGGAGGGACCGCGGAAAAGGGAAAGGGATTTTTAGATTGGGATGAAATGCTAAGTTAACATTGTTCAGCGTGGTTAGGATGGTGCAAGCGTCTTGTGTGTTCAGTGTGTTCCTTTTGGTTGAACACACTCGGTGACGTGTGCACAAGAGGAGATGGCTCCTTAAACCCCTGTTTTCAAAGTGAAGGTGAAACCGTCATTTTCCATTATATAGTTGTATTCTTGGAATAATTCGTGACCTTGGCAGAATTTAAATGCCCCCTGAAGGCCATTAGCACAGGGTGATGTAAAACGACAAACAACGAGATCCCTGACTCACACTCACAGCAGGATATATGCAATTACAGCTTTTCATATCCAATTGCTCATGAGTCACCGATGCTGATCCTGAGAACTGAGAACCAGCTGATTAACTGGCCCCATGTGACCACGGAGGTCATGTGACCGGGGAGCTGGCTTAGGCTTAGGAAACACTTTAGATGATTAGCTTGACGCAGTTCTGGGAACAGGTGTCTGACATAGAAGATGGAATATGGCGATAAAACCAAATTAGAAACGTTAAATTACATTTCACAGTATTATCCTGCTGTAGTCTGATACTAGTACCATATATAAATGTATGCAATGAATGCTGTTATGTCATACATTTTATCAAGCGTTTTTACCACTTACATACATACTTTTATTAGACCATTTGGAGTAACAACCAACCTTATTACCAAACAGCTTTATAAGTGATGCAAATGGCCCAGAAACACTAACAACAATGCACCCTTTCGCATGCAAACGCCGAGAGAGCCTTATTGTTGCGTTTGTTTGGGCTACCCCGCGGAGGACCTGTGGATGATACTCCCTATCAAAGGCATTCAAACGGACGGATTAGCATGGGAATGAAGGGGGGGCATTATGAGCGGAGGCCTTTAACTTGCAGAGTGGCCGCTGTCACCGCGTCTCCGACCGCCCGCTCTGACAGCCGGCGTGCGTCTCCTCCCGTCTCACCTGCACCGCCGTGGGCCTCTTCTTGGGGTCCCACTGCAGCATGTCCCTCATCAGGGCGATGGCCTCGCTGCTGGCGTTGGGGATGAGCGTCTTCAGGTGGGTGGGCACGCACTGGGGGAAGCGGAAGCTCATGGCCGAAGCCAATTGGTAGCCCTCCGGCCAGTCGGACTGCAGGGGAGGGGGAGGAAGGTACTGTGAGAAAATATACACGCTATGACGTCATTAAAAATAAAATCACGCACATTTGAAAATCTTCTGCGTGATCTATTTGGACCGTACTAGAGCTTGGCTTTGAGACCATTAGTCATTAATAACTCAGAGACCAGAGTTGTGCATCACATTTGATGGCACCGAAGACGACTCTGTACAAAAATGTTCATGAATGAATTGTCTCTGCTGAAAAGTTACTTTTCCAAATTGACACGCCCAACTGTATAGGAAATCAATCCGGCAGAGTTTATGTGAATTCATTGCATGAATATTATTCCTTCAAACCCCTGACCATGGCTTCACCATCATGACCATATTTGGTGAGGGTGGTCTTCCTATGCACGGGCTGCATCATTAGCTGCAGCTCACTTTTCTTTTGACTTTAGCTTCAGTTTTCCACTTTTCAAAAGCGTGGGCATATCAAAACCAACGCTGAGACCCCCACCTTCTTGACGGTGCCCAGGACCTGGCAGATCTTAAAGATCTCGTCCACCTCGCTGTTGCCAGGGAACAGAGGTCTGAGGGTGTACAGTTCGGCCATGATGCAGCCCACCGCCCACATGTCGATGGGAGAGCTGTAGGTGGAGGACCTGAGCAGCACCTCTGGAGCACGGTACCTGCAGAGAGAGAGGGAGCGAGGGAGGGAGAGGGAGACAGAGGGAGAGAGAGAACCAACATGCTGCCATGAGCAAACCAAATAACACTCCATTTATAAAACTCCCCTCACACACAAAATAAGTGTCTTCATACAGCCTGTTTCCTATAAGAAACTTTCTTAGAATGCATAAAATAACATAACATTCCCTGTGCCTTACATCCCACTGGCTTTAAGTAAAATAATATATACTGTGTATGCATAAAAAATGTGGTGTTGCAAAGTGGAGCTCCGTTACCATCTGGTGGAGACGTAGTCGGTATACGGAGGCCTGGAGCGGATCTCTCTGGCCAGGCCAAAGTCTGCGATCTTGACCAGCTCCGGCCCCATGCACAGCAGGTTCTCTGGCTTCATGTCCCGGTGGAAGAAACCTGGCAGCACGACCAATACATATGTTAGAAAAGCTTGCTTTGTGCCTATGCTCATAACAAATTTGGTTTAACAACCAAAGCTGAATACACTCTCCATGCGCACACTTCTGTCACACACTCTTCACACAGGTACAAGTCAGGGAGACATCACAAGCAGCGAAGACTACTTTGCAACAGAAGTCATTCAAATGGAAGCACGCTTAATGGTAAAAACGATATTACAGAGGCAAATGAATGACAGAGCGAAGCGTCTTACCATGCTTGTGCACAAAAGCCAACCCAGAAATCACTTGAAACATGATGTTCCTAATCTCATTCTCTGTGAACATCTTATTCTCCCTAAGCGCAGGCAAGATGGCGGCAAGTAAAAGGATGGAAACCGAAACCGAGAAAGAAAGGAAGAAGAAAAAGAGAAAAATAGAAAGATAAATTAGTTTAAAGGACAGGGACAGCGTGGGGAAAAGTACATGCATATTCCATTACAACATTTGAACCTTGACATGTATAAGGCAACCACAAACTTTAATCATGTGTTTTGTTTTCTGGGCAGAATTCAATTGCCCTCGTTGCGTAGGACAAGCCTTCATAGTTCTCCCTTGTGGTTTCATTATAAATGCGTACATACATGTGTGTGAGCCACACGTCCATTCACAAGCGCAGTACCGGCCCACCTTCCACCCACAGAGTTAGGCGGGATTGCTGACATAAGAGAGTTGCAGAGGGTTCACCAACTACAAGAATATGTTAACTTCACCTGCACTAAGCATAACAGAATCAGTCGACTGAGTAGCAGTTAATGAAGCCAGTTGATAAAGTTATGTTTTTTTCGTTTGTTAAATATTTGTTTTATTGCAGTACTGACTTCTTCTTTGGAATCTATCTCCTCCTAGTGGTCCAAACAAGCTTCAAGCAGCGGACCTTAACTGTAGTTCCATTCAAAAAAAAATACACAGTACAGGCTCAAAGATATTGATTGTGAAGATGTAAATGCTTCTCCATTTCTGGTAAGAGCGTAATGAGTGTAACGGTTGGGTCAGATGATTATCTTATCTCGTAGTGTGTGCTCCCCACTCTCGTATGTCTGCGACAGGTGAACAACAGCGCCACCTACCGTGTTTATGCATAAAACACAGGCCTTGTAAAATCTGAAAGCTTATGTTTCTGATCACTGATTCTGGGAACAATTTGTTTCTGCAAACATAAACAAAAAATATTATAGATATCTTGTGAGTGTTCTCACGAATGGGCACATCAATTAATAGCTTTGTTTGTAAGCATAAACGTGTGTGCTTATTGGTGATTTATTGGCTGTGGTTGAAAAGCAAAAGACAGTTTGCATAAGAAAAGTGACGGACAAAATGATTTTTAAAAGCTGACGGGACGTTGGTTTTTCCAACAACACTCAAATCAGACTCTTAGGCCATAACTGCGTCAGATGTACATTTATGAAAGCATTATGATATCATTGTTGGATTGGTTCAAACCCCTTCTTCATCCTGAAAAGGACATTGTACAAGCAAACGTACAGCCAACATGATACAAATAATTGTTTAAAGTTAAGTGTAGTTTAAAAAGTGTGTATTTCATGCCTTAACATGAATGCGCTTTTGCACTTAGTCTCTGCAAATAGACCAAAGTTAGGTTTAGTGTATTCTGTGTATAATATGCAGAGGAGTGGTTCCGTTTTTCATTTCATTTTACCTGTCTTTCATGAGCTGGTAGAGGTTCTCCTTCATGTACTCAAAGACAAAGTAAAGGTTGTCGTTCTCTCTGATCACCTCCTTTAGTTTCACCACGTTGGCATGGTTCAACTTCTTCAAAGACTGCCACACAGGAAAATGAAATTCAATGCAGGTGCCTGGAAAATGTTACCCAATACTCTGACTAATGTGATATATATATATATATTTATATATATATATATATATATAGACAAAGTAAAGGATATATATATATATATATATATATATATATATATATATATATATATATTACTAAAGCTATCACTACTACTACTGCGAATAATAATAATTAAAACAATAGATAAAAAAATAATTAATAAATTAAACAGCAGGCACAATTCGACAATTAATGCTCCATTCCGCCAGAGATTCCTACCTTGACTTCTCTCAAGTTCATGCACTCTTCCCATGAGTAAAACTTCCTCTTCATCCTACACAACACAGAGGCCATGATGAAGACAGGGCGCATACATCACACTCATGTCTTTGCATAAATGTCATTGGGCCACCACATCAATAATACAAAACCCAGCGCCTCGGATTTCAGCTTATTTCTTTCTTTTCTTCAGGAACATTCCCGGCATTGGGTCTGTAACCTGAGAACGCGCTGGTCGTGTTAAACTGCTTTGATAACTCAATGACAGGTGTCTCTTTCATCCAGAAACCCTTACAGCCGTGGCCAGTCCGTACACTGTTGACGGTTTAAAATTAATATTAATGAGTGAAATTACATAATGTGTGTGACAGTGATGGTAATCTGTTACACATAATAACAGACACGTGACAAGATTTTATAAGGCAGTGTTCCACAAATGGGTGTTCCCCTAGAGGTACTTTGAAGGATTGCAGAGGGTACTAAAAAACAAATTAGAAAAATAGTCAATTTTCTGTTGTTTTAATATTGGTTATGAACAATTGTATAATCATTTTTATTGAATAGTTGAATTGGACTTGCACCTTAATAAAATTCAGTAAATCTAAATAATGACATTCAAGTTTGGTAAATCAGAAAGATTGAATGATTTAGTAACATTGAAAAAGAAAATTCTAACACATTCGTTTTTGTTTTTTTTCAGTTTTCAACTTGTGAAAGGGGTTCTTGGCTGCAAAAATAGCTTTTAAGTGGTACACTAGATAGGAAAGATGAGCACCACTGGCATAAGGTCGCACTGTGCAAGACCGAAAGTGACCTCTGTCTTTGGAGTAATGCAAGTGCTACGGAGCACGACAATATCTGGTTCCTGTTCTCCGGGCAGCCGCCTCGTCTCGCGCCCACACACACACACACACACACACACACACACACACACACACACACACACACACACACACACACACACACACACACACACACACACACACACACACACACACAAATACACAGACCAGCAGCAGCAGCAGCAGCAGCAGCAGCAACCCAACACAAGCTGGGCTGTACTTTCACTCCTGCTCACACCCCTACCGCAGGTGTAGTCTTACACATAGAGCAGCAGCTTACCAGTTAGTTGGAATCACTCCCACCCCCACCCTAAGGTGCCTCATCCATTATGGAGACCCCACCCTGCCGGACGCATGCATGTCCAAAAGGACCCCGTTGAAATAAACGCTTGTAAACTGAAGTACGCTTTCCGTGGTGACGAGAGGGTGTGTACGTAGTAGTGTGGTTTAGTGTGTAGTGTAGTGTAGTGTAGTGTAGTGTAGTGTAGTGTAGTGTAGTGTAGTGTAGTGTAGTGTATATGTGTGTGTGTGTGTGTGTGTGTGTGTGTTCTCTTTTGTTTCAGAGGCCTGGTCAAAGCATGGTCTAGAGATAGACTACAATACTGCAGGGGAGGATGCAGCTTTTTAACGTTTCAAAGTCAATTATTTGATGATCATGTTATATGACATGCATTTGTAATGATTGAATCAGGAAACAAGGTTCATTTTAAGTAACGCCATCGATGGAGACATTAAACAAGATGCCGCTAGGGTCAATCCAGTCTTCCCTATGTGTGAGCAAAGCCAACCATCAACCGACCAGACCCCTGCAAGGAACTGTATCTCACCATGTAAACAAGGACCGACAAATCATATCTTATCTTATCCCTAGCTTTAGTTTCAGCCCCGTAGCTTCTCCCATCGAGGCATTGCATTGAGGGTCTTGGCTCTACACCTCACAGGCGCCACAACATAAGGCCGCTCACCTCTTGATGGCCACCAGCTCTCCGGACTCAATGCTGCGGCCCATGAGCACGCTGCCGTAGGTGCCATCCCCGAGCTGCCTCAGCGTGGTGTAGCGGTTCATCATGGCTCAGGCCTCGTTCACTTCATGGGAAAAAGTACCGTCGGAAAAAAGAGCTAAAGTGGTTTTGGTTCATTGGCTGTTTGTTTCTTCTATCGGCCGATTCTGGAAAGACCCATTCCTTATTACTTTCAAATCAAAATCAGAGACTTTGTCTTGTGGGTCAGGGGAGGGGGGGGTTCTGGAGTGGATAAGGAAGGGTGATGAGGCGTTTTGGGTCTTCACGAGGCATCTTGGATCAGCAACGGATCCATCGTTTCCCTCTCTCTCTCTCTGGCTGGAGTCTGGGAGTGGTTCAACCGACCGTTGACTCAAGAGTCCTCGCTACCCTTTGGTTGAATGGGAGAAAAACGTCAGCCACAGCACACAGAGTGAGAGAGAGAGAAACACAGTGAGAGAGCCAGTTGAGACAACTGGTTAACACTAACCAGGAGTGAAGAAGATCCACAATAAAATAACCTGACAACTGAGTCAGTAACTTTAAAAGGGCTGGGCTGGCTATCGTGCATTAACTCGAGGTAAAATGGATTATGTGCGTGTGAGTGAGTCAGAGACTCCAACATGGCGGCCCCAGGGAGATGACAGAGCCAGGCCCAGGTAGATTAGGGCCTACAAGAGATGTAAATAGAACATTACATCATAGCCATGCTTACCAGCAAGCTTGCCTTCTAGTAGCTTGCCTTGCAATAGGATTTGATTCTGCCATGGACTACAGTAATGGGGCTGTGTAATTGAAACATTCAGCAAACATGCTGAAGTACACATGTTTGTTTGCAATCTTCATATCAATAACTTTTTGTAATGTTGCACAAATTTGTAATAATTGGTTAATGCCTGAAGTTTTGTAATGTATTCAAATAACAAACTCTGGTATCAAATAGAACATTTATATCCTGGTTTGATGATAATGTGGAAAAGGGTTGACCGCATGTCTTTTAGGGCCTGTCGAATAGGTCCTAAGGGTATTTATTACTGTCTGGGTAAGCATTTCCATTGTGTAATTATTTGGCAACTCAAGTCTACTGGGAAAGGAACCTTTTCCTAGAAATGACAGCAAAGTCATTAATTATGTCGTTATTAAATTATCCCAGAGTTGGTATCTTGCAACTTGTGACCACAACACTTTGTTTATTTTATTTTATATTGTTATACAATTGAGTACTCATTAAAGATTGTAATGGTCTTTACACATCTATGCTATTTCTATCAAATTAATTGAATGAACATAAAGGCCTAATGATAAAACCAGTAGGCTTATTAGGCCAGCAGCCAAATGCTTGACTACACTCTCACAAATGGCAATCTGTTGTCAAGGGATTAAAAGACTAAGACGGAATTACTTGGGTGTAGCCAAGACACATGGCAATCAGAAGATATACAAGGTCAATTAAACAGAAAATAAGAGTGTACTAACAACATAGGAAGAGGTTTGCAACCCAGTAAGCATACATACATTTACTCAATCATGTAAAGAGTTAGAAGTGAAACTGAACCAATTGTTTAGCCTAAACATTTCCCCGATAAACAAGATATGCAATATATAGTTCAATCACAGATTGTTGACAGAACACCACAATAATGAGTCGTATACAACAAAAAGCAATACACAAAAAGTAAACTGTAATCATTCACGTTACAGTGATGCACTTGTTGAGGTCTGCTTGATGACAGACCTGCACCATTCAACTCCTCCAAGCTACTCCTCGCAGCAGTTTGACTAAAACATTAACTCCAGACTCACCATTCCCGGGTGGGGTCCCTCTGTTTGGCCGTTGTCTGTGCCCGGTGATAACGCACGACCCTTCAGATAACATAAATGGAGTTATCATCAGTGACAGGCGTGTTGTCTGACTGTATGGCTGCTCTCCTTGGAAACGTACACACAAGCAGGGGAACGGGTTGGCTGCCAGGGAGGACCACGTGACCGAGGATCACTGGGCATTGTGGTCTCTGGTTGTAGTACTGCTTGAGACGTCCCGTAGGTGGAAACCTTCAGTTTGACCACTAGGTGGCGCTGCAGGGTAGTTGTAGACCACAGTACATTAATAGACGCACTAAAAAGCGACCTCGGCCATTTCAAATTAGGCAGATCCCCTAGACTTAAAAAAAAGATTTATGAATGCATGAGAATTAAATTTGGCTCTGTTTTGTTGTTTTAAAATGAATGGCGTATCTCAGTTTGAAAGAGGTTTTTTTTGGTTCTATAATAAAAATCCTATGCTGTCTTAGATAGGCTATCTGTAGCTAAAATACAATAACTATATTAGCCTACTAGAAAGTAAATTAAACAAAATCAACATATATGTTTTAGCCTACATTTTACTCTTCTTTGTACTGTTGTTTTAATTATTATTAATGTATTCATATTGTGTGTATTTATTATTTCCATTTTATATTTGCACTTTTATGTTTATAGTTTCGCAGTCGGGCTACTAATTTTTCATTGCGGACCAATATGATGATGAGGAGGATCCGACCATCCTCTTGGCCAGCTGGGGGCTGCACCTGCACGTGAGGGATGTTAAAAGGCCTATCGTCCTTTTAAACCAGATATGTGTGCTTTGACCTGAATCTGAACTTTATAGACCTCAACCATTGATTAAACCTAATGCATTTCGAACTGTATTTTATTGTGATATTGTGAGATTTTAATATAGCCTAGCCTAGGCCTAGCGGATATTCAAATAATTGAATAAGAGCAGTAAAAGATAGGAAAAGTAAAGATTGACATTGTGCCAAATGTCAAATTTAATGACTTAAAGTGCTGACTTGTTGACAGTCGATACCATATTCAATTAATGTGTGTGCGTGTGTGTGCGTGCGTGCGCGCGTTTGCGTGTTATGCGCGAGTGTGTGTGTGTGTGTGTGTGTGTGTGTGTGTGTGTGTGTGTGTGTGTGTGTGTGTGTGTGTGTGTGTGTGTGTGTGTGTGTGTGTGTGTGTGTGTGTGTGTTCTGCACGGTTTTTAAATCACGCACCGAGTCGAAGCGAGAGGGTGGGGGTAGAAGTGTAAGCAGATTATCAAAGCCATTGGCCATTTGCTTCTCGTTAGTTCCTCGGCTTGAAACCTCGCCAAGACCCACTGACCGGGTTTCCGTATTTGCGCGATGAATCCCTGTCATTATTAGTCCTGCTCCCTGTACCCCACGAGATGCATGCTTTCCTACTGCTATACTCGAGAAGAGGGGGATGGCGCAAATAGGAATAATTTTGCGAGGAAATGTCTTCACCGTGCAGAGAAACTGAAGATTACTGTCCCTGCAGACATTATTTTCTTCCACACCTGTCATGAAGACACGACCGGCGGGCATCGGAAGTGCTCGGGCGGACTGGATGGGGTCGCTGTCCCCGAAGCTCACTGCTATGCCCCTCAAATACCTCGCTGTGCCAGGTAAAACAATTAACAGTGTCGACTGGATTGCAACCCAGTCAACATTTAATTAAGCTATTGTTTATGTGTAATTGCGTTGCGTCTAGGTGCCTAAACAAATGAAAGAGTATAATATTATTTCACTATTAAAAATATTATCTATATATTTAGATGAAGTGCTTATTCAGTGCCAATCCGACTCTTAAATGTAACTTCTTAATGTAATAGTTTTGCGCGGTGCATCATGCATCGACCATTTACTGTGCTTAGCTTAGTTGTAGACATGTGTATATGGATTTGAGTACAATACCTTAATTGGCACTTAACCCACAGGTCAGTCCAAACAAGTTGGGCTGAGATTTGCCCAGTGCAAGGTCAAATGCCTCATTAGAGGAAAAATAGAAAGTGTGTCTGTGTGCGTGTGTCATATTTTCATATCCTCCCAATGTAATTTGTTTTAACCCCACGTCTCTATTCTATAGGTAGATTTGTTTCCCTTTGTATGTGACTATGTTGTAAATATGCACTACTCGGGTAGGGTCCCACGACTCGTTTACATTCTGGGTGGATGTGAAGGCACCCGTGGGTCCTGATCAGAAGGCGTTTGTCAAGTACCTGGCCACCATCTTCAGACACATGGCCAAGAAGGTCATGGTGAAGTGGTCCATGACCCAGGTATCACACTCAAAGAACAAACTAACTAACTTAACTCACATGCACTGATGTTAAACAAAGAACAAAAGTTCCAGAGGTTTTGATTTTTGACATTACTTAAGATTTAATATTGACGTCCTGCATACTGTGTCTCTTAATGGCATGAGGCATTCTTGAACACAAGTTCTAGTGGCTCATTAAAACGTATTTCTCAACTGAATAGAATACATTAGTAACGATTGTGACGGATGCCTGTTTTCACCAGAATGTCTCTCTCTCTCTCTCTCTCTCTCTCTCTCTCTCTCTC
>NC_079434.1:13207984-13210484 GCF_026213295.1 Gadus chalcogrammus | reverse complement strand
GGCAACAAGATCCCGGCACCCTGGGCCAACACCACCAAACCACACAAACTCATCAAGGTAGGCCAGTGTAGACGCACACACATACACACACACAAAAATGTCCACACATACACACAAACAGATATATAATGAAGACACAAAGGTGTAATACATACTATAATAAGGCTGAACCACTTTTTTTCAAGGGGGATCTTGCAAACACATGTTATTAAATAATGATTTGAGATTTCTTCTGTTAACCTTAAAGGGGATTTAAATTCATGAGTTACCAAAAAACTGCCAAAATCCAAAGCCACAGCAACCCCCCAAAGATGAAGCCCTTGTTACTAAAATGGAGGTTGTGATCAGCTCAAATGAGTCCCCCGTTGATGTGATAGACCTGTAGTTATATGTTTTTATATAAGTATCCATGAAAAGAAAAGGCGAGGACAGGGGCGACAACCTCTGGCCAGACCCCCAGCGGTGCTGCTGCGGCCCCTCCACATATGCGGTGTGTGTGGTGTGGTTTGGTCGTGACTGTGTGTAGTTCCTGGAGACCACGCTGCAGGAGCGGCAGCAGCAGGGCTCCTTCCACGTGTCCCAGGCCATCCTCACCCCAAAGGTCAACACCGTGGCCAAAGGCCTGGTGTGGGGCCTACGCAACTACCTGGTGGAGAGGTCAGTTATACACACTTTATTGTGTGTGTGTGTGTGTGTGTGTGTGTGTGTGTGTGTGTGTGTGTGTGTGTGTGTGTGTGTGTGTGTGTGTGTGTGTGTGTGTGTGTGTGTGTGTGTGTGTGTGTGTGTGTGGTCAATGGAAAGTTCACCGAAATGGATCTTCAATCCCTGAGTGAAAACTAGAAAGAAACATACATGGTATACATTTATATACACAATATTACTTGTATCACGGAGACACATGAAGCAGACAGGTCTTGTACAAACACTTCCTGCACAGCATTGACTGTTGTCAATGCTCTGTAGAGCCAATAGAGGGCAGTACAGTAAGCCCTAAGAGGGGTTAAGGAGGTGTAAATGAATTTATACTAAACAAGTAATGGCGTGACAGTAGCTATTTAACATAAGACGTCACATCCTTATAAAATATATTAATATGTAAATTATAATGGTTCTCATTGTATAATCTGATGTCCTCACTGAAATCCCCTTTCCTCAAAAAAATGTATATAATTTCTCTTTTTTTTCTAAGTATAACTTCAAAGTAAAGGGATCCCACTTTGAAGGCATAGATCTGAGTGTATGTTAGCTTAGCTTAATGTCACCACTGTTGTACTACTGGCATCCAGTACCAAACCACAGCCCACATTGAGGACTGAAGTCCCAGAACGGATACTGAGGCGAGACAGGAAGTCACCTAATTTCGTACTTCCGAGGAAGCAGGGATTGTTTATTATTGCAGGGTAAACATTTAGACTTCCTGGTTTTGTTCTGCCTGCCATTGGAGCCTGTGGATGGTTTATGGTTCTCGAGATTCCTGAGTGTTTGTGTGTGTGTGTGTGTGTGTGTGTGTGTGTGTGTGTGTGTGTGTGTGTGTGTGTGTGTGTGTGTGTGTGTGTGTGTGTGTGTGTGTGTGTGTGTGTGTGTGTGTGTGTGAGATAGTGTGTGTGTGAGTGACAGTGTTTGAAATGGAAAGTTCTGCTGTTGAAGATGATACATATATAGATACAGGAAAACACCCCACCCAATTTTGTCTTCATCCCGTTTCCCTTGTCTCTCTCCTGCTGTTACACATTGGCACGCGTTCCATACAGGATGCGTGTAATATGCTAAACATCGATAAATATTGAGTTGAGCGATGACATATTCAAAAAAAAAGGAAAAAGTTTTTTCTTGATCTGTCGTTTGAAACAAAGTCAAAATTGAAGTTATGGTTACCATATTCTGGTTATTTTGTGTTGACTCGTTATTTTAACTCATGTGTTGACTCATGGTCCGCCCTGACCCGCCTCGACTTCCAGAAACCTTCCTGCCATCATGACCTGGGTGGAGGCTCAGAAGCCCGGCGTTGGCGGTGTCAACATCATCACCTCTGACTTTGTGGAGCTTACCGACTTTGCCAACACCGTCATCAGGCTGAACAACCTGCTGCTGTCTGAGAGGGACCACAGCGGGGCTTCGTGACAGAGGACACGCCCAGTGTGGGTCATTCAAGGTGGATGAGGTGGTGTGTAAATGCTCGAGACAGTTGTGGAATGATGATGTCAGCAAGAGGACGGGACACCAAACAATTGTCATGGCAACAGGTTATCTTTGCTCGTCGTTGTTGTTCAGCGTCTGGTTATAGTGACAATGAGGTTTGCTTTGCACAGAAGCACCGAGAGTAGGAACGAACAAATGTGATTGAAGTTAAGCCAAGGAGATCGAATCATGGATGGATATTGTTGCATTATGGGATTGCAGTGGGAATTGATAAGACAGATATTGATAGTAAAGAGGAAGTTGAACTACGCCCTTCCTGCCTGATGAGAAGTCCATTGGTCATGTTCAAAATTCACCTTTT
>NC_079434.1:13202490-13207884 GCF_026213295.1 Gadus chalcogrammus | reverse complement strand
CCCTAACCCTAACCCTAACCCTAACCCTAACCCTAACCCTAACCCTAACCCTAACCCTAACCCTAACCCTAACCCTAACCCTAACCCTAACCCTAACCCTAACCCTAACCCTAACCCTAACCCTAACCCTAACCCTAACCCTAACCCTAACCCTAACCCTAACCCTAACCCTAACCCTAACCCTAACCCTAACCCTAACCCTAACCCTAACCCTAACCCTAACCCTAACCCTAACCCTAACCCTAACCCTAACCCTAACCCTAACCCTAACCCTAACCCTAACCCTAACCCTAACCCTAACCCTAACCCTAACCCTAACCCTAACCCTAACCCTAACCCTAACCCTAACCCTAACCCTAACCCTAACCCTAACCCTAACCCTAACCCTAACCCTAACCCTAACCCTAACCCTAACCCTAACCCTAACCCTAACCCTAACCCTAACCCTAACCCTAACCCTAACCCTAACCCTAACCCTAACCCTAACCCTAACCCTAACCCTAACCCTAACCCTAACCCTAACCCTAACCCTAACCCTAACCCTAACCCTAACCCTAACCCTAACCCTAACCCTAACCCTAACCCTAACCCTAACCCTAACCCTAACCCTAACCCTAACCCTAACCCTAACCCTAACCCTAACCCTAACCCTAACCCTAACCCTAACCCTAACCCTAACCCTAACCCTAACCCTAACCCTAACCCTAACCCTAACCCTAACCCTAACCCTAACCCTAACCCTAACCCTAACCCTAACCCTAACCCTAACCCTAACCCTAACCCTAACCCTAACCCTAACCCTAACCCTAACCCTAACCCTAACCCTAACCCTAACCCTAACCCTAACCCTAACCCTAACCCTAACCCTAACCCTAACCCTAACCCTAACCCTAACCCTAACCCTAACCCTAACCCTAACCCTAACCCTAACCCTAACCCTAACCCTAACCCTAACCCTAACCCTAACCCTAACCCTAACCCTAACCCTAACCCTAACCCTAACCCTAACCCTAACCCTAACCCTAACCCTAACCCTAACCCTAACCCTAACCCTAACCCTAACCCTAACCCTAACCCTAACCCTAACCCTAACCCTAACCCTAACCCTAACCCTAACCCTAACCCTAACCCTAACCCAACCCTAACCCTAACCCTAACCCTAACCCTAACCCTAACCCTAACCCTAACCCTAACCCTAACCCTAACCCTAACCCTAACCCTAACCCTAACCCTAACCCTAACCCTAACCCTAACCCTAACCCTAACCCTAACCCTAACCCTAACCCTAACCCTAACCCTAACCCTAACCCTAACCCTAACCCTAACCCTAACCCTAACCCTAACCCTAACCCTAACCCTAACCCTAACCCTAACCCTAACCCTAACCCTAACCCTAACCCTAACCCTAACCCTAACCCTAACCCTAACCCTAACCCTAACCCTAACCCTAACCCTAACCCTAACCCTAACCCTAACCCTAACCCTAACCCTAACCCTAACCCTAACCCTAACCCTAACCCTAACCCTAACCCTAACCCTAACCCTAACCCTAACCCTAACCCTAACCCTAACCCTAACCCTAACCCTAACCCTAACCCTAACCCTAACCCTAACCCTAACCCTAACCCTAACCCTAACCCTAACCCTAACCCTAACCCTAACCCTAACCCTACCCTAACCCTAACCCTAACCCTAACCCTAACCCTAACCCTAACCCTAACCCTAACCCTAACCCTAACCCTAACCCTAACCCTAACCCTAACCCTAACCCTAACCCTAACCCTAACCCTAACCCTAACCCTAACCCTAACCCTAACCCTAACCCTAACCCTAACCCTAACCCTAACCCTAACCCTAACCCTAACCCTAACCCTAACCCTAACCCTAACCCTAACCCTAACCCTAACCCTAACCCTAACCCTAACCCTAACCCTAACCCTAACCCTAACCCTAACCCTAACCCTAACCCTAACCCTAACCCTAACCCTAACCCTAACCCTAACCCTAACCCTAACCCTAACCCTAACCCTAACCCTAACCCTAACCCTAACCCTAACCCTAACCCTAACCCTAACCCTAACCCTAACCCTAACCCTAACCCTAACCCTAACCCTAACCCTAACCCTAACCCTAACCCTAACCCTAACCCTAACCCTAACCCTAACCCTAACCCTAACCCTAACCCTAACCCTAACCCTAACCCTAACCCTAACCCTAACCCTAACCCTAACCCTAACCCTAACCCTAACCCTAACCCTAACCCTAACCCTAACCCTAACCCTAACCCTAACCCTAACCCTAACCCTAACCCTAACCCTAACCCTAACCCTAACCCTAACCCTAACCCTAACCCTAACCCTAACCCTAACCCTAACCCTAACCCTAACCCTAACCCTAACCCTAACCCTAACCCTAACCCTAACCCTAACCCTAACCCTAACCCTAACCCTAACCCTAACCCTAACCCTAACCCTAACCCTAACCCTAACCCTAACCCTAACCCTAACCCTAACCCTAACCCTAACCCTAACCCTAACCCTAACCCTAACCCTAACCCTAACCCTAACCCTAACCCTAACCCTAACCCTAACCCTAACCCTAACCCTAACCCTAACCCTAACCCTAACCCTAACCCTAACCCTAACCCTAACCCTAACCCTAACCCTAACCCTAACCCTAACCCTAACCCTAACCCTAACCCTAACCCTAACCCTAACCCTAACCCTAACCCTAACCCTAACCCTAACCCTAACCCTAACCCTAACCCTAACCCTAACCCTAACCCTAACCCTAACCCTAACCCTAACCCTAACCCTAACCCTAACCCTAACCCTAACCCTAACCCTAACCCTAACCCTAACCCTAACCCTAACCCTAACCCTAACCCTAACCCTAACCCTAACCCTAACCCTAACCCTAACCCTAACCCTAACCCTAACCCTAACCCTAACCCTAACCCTAACCCTAACCCTAACCCTAACCCTAACCCTAACCCTAACCCTAACCCTAACCCTAACCCTAACCCTAACCCTAACCCTAACCCTAACCCTAACCCTAACCCTAACCCTAACCCTAACCCTAACCCTAACCCTAACCCTAACCCTAACCCTAACCCTAACCCTAACCCTAACCCTAACCCTAACCCTAACCCTAACCCTAACCCTAACCCTAACCCTAACCCTAACCCTAACCCTAACCCTAACCCTAACCCTAACCCTAACCCTAACCCTAACCCTAACCCTAACCCTAACCCTAACCCTAACCCTAACCCTAACCCTAACCCTAACCCTAACCCTAACCCTAACCCTAACCCTAACCCTAACCCTAACCCTAACCCTAACCCTAACCCTAACCCTAACCCTAACCCTAACCCTAACCCTAACCCTAACCCTAACCCTAACCCTAACCCTAACCCTAACCCTAACCCTAACCCTAACCCTAACCCTAACCCTAACCCTAACCCTAACCCTAACCCTAACCCTAACCCTAACCCTAACCCTAACCCTAACCCTAACCCTAACCCTAACCCTAACCCTAACCCTAACCCTAACCCTAACCCTAACCCTAACCCTAACCCTAACCCTAACCCTAACCCTAACCCTAACCCTAACCCTAACCCTAACCCTAACCCTAACCCTAACCCTAACCCTAACCCTAACCCTAACCCTAACCCTAACCCTAACCCTAACCCTAACCCTAACCCTAACCCTAACCCTAACCCTAACCCTAACCCTAACCCTAACCCTAACCCTAACCCTAACCCTAACCCTAACCCTAACCCTAACCCTAACCCTAACCCTAACCCTAACCCTAACCCTAACCCTAACCCTAACCCTAACCCTAACCCTAACCCTAACCCTAACCCTAACCCTAACCCTAACCCTAACCCTAACCCTAACCCTAACCCTAACCCTAACCCTAACCCTAACCCTAACCCTAACCCTAACCCTAACCCTAACCCTAACCCTAACCCTAACCCTAACCCTAACCCTAACCCTAACCCTAACCCTAACCCTAACCCTAACCCTAACCCTAACCCTAACCCTAACCCTAACCCTAACCCTAACCCTAACCCTAACCCTAACCCTAACCCTAACCTAACCCTAACCCTAACCCTAACCCTAACCCTAACCCTAACCCTAACCCTAACCCTAACCCTAACCCTAACCCTAACCCTAACCCTAACCCTAACCCTAACCCTAACCCTAACCCTAACCCTAACCCTAACCCTAACCCTAACCCTAACCCTAACCCTAACCCTAACCCTAACCCTAACCCTAACCCTAACCCTAACCCTAACCCTAACCCTAACCCTAACCCTAACCCTAACCCTAACCCTAACCCTAACCCTAACCCTAACCCTAACCCTAACCCTAACCCTAACCCTAACCCTAACCCTAACCCTAACCCTAACCCTAACCCTAACCCTAACCCTAACCCTAACCCTAACCCTAACCCTAACCCTAACCCTAACCCTAACCCTAACCCTAACCCTAACCCTAACCCTAACCCTAACCCTAACCCTAACCCTAACCCTAACCCTAACCCTAACCCTAACCCTAACCCTAACCCTAACCCTAACCCTAACCCTAACCCTAACCCTAACCCTAACCCTAACCCTAACCCTAACCCTAACCCTAACCCTAACCCTAACCCTAACCCTAACCCTAACCCTAACCCTAACCCTAACCCTAACCCTAACCCTAACCCTAACCCTAACCCTAACCCTAACCCTAACCCTAACCCTAACCCTAACCCTAACCTAACCCTAACCCTACCCTAACCCTAACCCTAACCCTAACCCTAACCCTAACCCTAACCCTAACCCTAACCCTAACCCTAACCCTAACCCTAACCCTAACCCTAACCCTAACCCTAACCCTAACCCTAACCCTAACCCTAACCCTAACCCTAACCCTAACCCTAACCCTAACCCTAACCCTAACCCTAACCCTAACCCTAACCCTAACCCTAACCCTAACCCTAACCCTAACCCTAACCCTAACCCTAACCCTAACCCTAACCCTAACCCTAACCCTAACCCTAACCCTAACCCTAACCCTAACCCTAACCCTAACCCTAACCCTAACCCTAACCCTAACCCTAACCCTAACCCTAACCCTAACCCTAACCCTAACCCTAACCCTAACCCTAACCCTAACCCTAACCCTAACCCTAACCCTAACCCTAACCCTAACCCTAACCCTAACCCTAACCCTAACCCTAACCCTAACCCTAACCCTAACCCTAACCCTAACCCTAACCCTAACCCTAACCCTAACCCTAACCCTAACCCTAACCCTAACCCTAACCCTAACCCTAACCCTAACCCTAACCCTAACCCTAACCCTAACCCTAACCCTAACCCTAACCCTAACCCTAACCCTAACCCTA
>NC_079434.1:13144990-13197490 GCF_026213295.1 Gadus chalcogrammus | reverse complement strand
GCAAACACACACACACACCACGGCGGGTGCTGACTGACTGCAAACACACACACACACCACGGCGGGTGCTGACTGACACACACACACACCTCCGTTCCTAGCCTACATCACCATCAGAAGAGCTGTAGGCGAAATGGCCTCTGAGCGGTTGACAAAAGTCAACAGCCCTTGCCTTTCTCTACGTGCAGTAATAATATATAGATATAGAAAAAATAGACATATTTCAATTCATTAATATTGCACTTTCCAATAACTCCCGCTCAGTCCTTGAGGGGTGTGTCTCTAATCTTGCGGGAGTAGCAGGATTGATACATTTAAATGTTATCAATTTGACGGTTGACTTTACATTTAAGCTATTGCACCCCATTTAAGCTAAACCAAGAGACTCGCGTTTTACGTGCTTACAATGATTCCTATTCGCGCAGCAAATCATCACGTTAAACATAACCAACAGCAATATCACCCCGTAGCCTATAGCCTACGACATCACATCATTCCTCATCATTTAAAGCAATACATTACATAGAAGCAATGCTATGAATATATATCCATAAAACACGGGACTATACAACATATTAGGTGTAAAAGCAGTTAACAGAGAGCTATGCATTGCCAATACACACACGCACACAGACACACACGGTGGCTTACTTTGACTTGAGTCAGCGCTGTCCTCCCTCCCTGTCCTCAGCGGGAAGACGTTTTTCAGCGTGGAAAATTACTTTTCACACATTGCTGTGGAAGCTCCGAAAGTTAGGGCAAGGGTGTAGGCTGTGACAACAGTCGGCATAGCCTGGAGTGCACAGTTCAATGTGCTAAGGATGTTTGCTATTGTCCATTTGCCGTCTTCAGGGGGAATCGTGGTGTCATTCATTTCCTTAACCAGGAACTCACGAACCACAGTATATTCACATTCAGCCACATCAGTTCCAGCTTATAGCAGGAGGAAGGTAACCTTTCATGGGTCCAGGAAATTATCGGACTGATTATTAGACTGTTGGTGGGCTTTTCAACCACCACTCCGTACTTGGCAAGTTCGGACTTCAAGTAAACCAGCTCGTCTGTTAGGCATATGACTACTGAACAATATAAACAAATTATATAAAACAAAACGCCAGTCTCTTTAGTTTTTAAATAGTATGTTAATATAGGCCTATATAGTATGTTAATAGCCAGCTGTACCCTACATATAAGCTTGAAAAAGATTGTATGAGATTCGTTTCTCAATTTTCCTAGCCTATTATTATATTATTGGACAGACCGGGAGTCACCATCGATGCAGGCTCGATATTTAGGTCAGCGTAGAGCAGCACAATTCACACTTCTTGGTTTACTTCTTAAATTAATTTAAAGCAGTTAAGAATTACACTTTTACAAACAGAATAATAATTGTACCATTATTTTATTACACATTTTATATTCTCAACTCTTTCAAATTTGGCATTTTTCAACATTCGAATAAACCTTACATCATTATAAAAATCTCGCCAACGGCGTTGCCGGCCAAACAGGGCCGACAGCGCGCGTGGGAGCGCTCGGGGTTAGGTGTCTTGCTCAAGGACCCTCGACGATCAGCTAGGTTCTGAGCGAAGATCGAACTGGTCACCTTGCGATTACCAGACGACCGCGCTACCACCTGAGCTAATTGCCGCCCCGACAAATTAAAGAAAATTTGGTAATTTTATCATCGTACTCAACAGCTCCTCCTTCTACTCATCCTGCACCGTTCCTAAGGCAAAAAGTAACAAAATAAGGAACAAAGTAATCCGACTCAGTTATTATTATCATATTATTGATCGAATGCCCATCCCTCGATGGGCATAACCAGTGGTGTAGTCTACGTGATACGCAGGTATACGCCGTATACCCACTAGGAACGCACCAGGATTTGCGTATACCCACTTAAAAATGTGCACGGATACGTATCAATCGTCTTGTGACAGATCTTTCACTTCTGTGTTTATTTTTCGCAAATACCGGTTGGGTATAACTGCAATAAAATACTCTAAGAAGGGGAAGTTATCTCCTACATTCACACATTCATAAAATTCCCCCTGCGCGCTCGCGCTCTGCCCTGTCTCTGTTATGAAGCGCGAAGCTGCCCCTGCATCTCTGCACGTTAGTTGGCGGGCCGAGCCCCTCCTTCTCGCGTGTGTGTGCGTGTGTGTGTGTGTGTGTCTAGTCCTCCCATATTAATGTGTAAACCACATAACAAGTAGTCAACAGAAGACAATGTTTTAATCCCACTTTATATCTCCTTGTTACTTTTAGATGAGAACCCCTGGCCAGCCTTTCGGACTGGGTGTCAGGCTAGGGAATTTAAAAACAGCCATCCTTGGTTAGAGTGGAGGGAAAACAAGTTAGGTAAATGTCAGCCAACATACAGTTGGTATACACAATTGAAATTCATAATGTTAATCACTATGCAAATGAGAGTATAGCTAATTCGTGGTCATTTTTAAGGTGCAGTAATTTCACACTTTTACACAATTCAATTACTGTATGGTATGTTAGATAACAACAGTAAGAACTCAAATTAGAGCAATTGAAAGAGTGAAACATTAGTCTCCTGTCATCTCCTTCTCATAGCCAGGGTTTTAAACAGTTCATTCAATTATTTTGAGTAGATTTTGTCCTTGTTTAGCATGTGCTATTGCTACTATAGATATACAAAGCACAACTTGTCATTTTTGTCTTCTATTTGTTCATACTGTTATTAAAACGGATAAACCTACTCAGCATTACATGATTGTTGATAATCGTTAAAGGTCAGCGGGTTGTAGACCCCTGCGTTGGTGAGTGTGGTGCGACATCCCATAAGTGCCACACACGTACACGTACCGGTGGGACGGGTTTGTACGAGGCTGTGAGGGAATCATCACAGTATACCCACTACAATAAAATAGACTACACCACTGGGCATAACCCCTGCCAGTGCTTTTCCTGTACCGAATTGGACAGCGTTAACAGACAGCTCGTCGTCTGCTGATTACTTCACACAATATCATTGGCTGTGATTGGCTGTACGTCGGAGAGTTGTGATTGGCTGTTTTACGCTATAGCTTTGGTTGTAGTCATATCAACCACATGTAACTACACGATGTACGTCGGAGAGTTTTTTTCCGCTGTTTCGGTGATTGCCAGCAGCTATGGAAAGATTTTACCAAGAAATTAAGTATTTCCTACAAAATAGTGTTCACCACACCTTGACCAACACTAGCCCCAAACCAGAGAGCAGAAAGGCAGTGATTCGGAAGGCATCAATAGGGTTAGGGTTAGGCATCAAGGCATCAATAAAATACACAATAAAAGGTAAGTCACACAGTTTGAATTAACTTCACTTAACTTTAACTTTCAACAGTACTTCAAAATAAATGTCGTTTAGATGTAAGATAGAATAAAAGTGTTATCATACTACTGGGTATTAAAAGACATCCTAAATAAGTCGGCTTTTAGCCTAGATTTCCAGGTCAGAAATAATAAATTAAAGTCCTGGCTGTGGCAGGTAGGCTATTTAACTTTCAACAGTACTTCAAAATAAAATGTCATGTAAATGTATTTGTAAAGCACATTTAACAAACAACAACAGTTGACCAAAGCGCTAAAAAAAAAAAAATACCAATAAAACAATAAATAATAAAACATTCATACATTTGAAAAGACGATAATAACAGTAACAAGAGTAATAATAATGACAGTAATAACTGGGTAATATTGGACAGACGTTGCCACAATGCAATAAATCAATGTACAATCAGGATCAAAAGATTAAAAGATGTGATAAAGATGAGGTAAAAGAAAGGTTATAGCCTACTGAATTAAAGGCAATAGAGAAGAGATGAGTTTTAACATTTGATTTTAAAATAGCTACAGAGGGGGACAATTTAATATGCAGTGGCACGCTGTTCCATAGTTAAGGGGCAGGAGGATACCTTGTATGTCTGTTACAAACGTAACTTCTTGACACTATATCTGCACATCTTTGCTTGTTGCAGATGTCCCTCTTGCCTGTCCTCCAGCCCCTGCACGTAGAGAGGAGCAGACACCCGTTTGTGCCCAGAGGACATTAATCCGTGACAACTGTCACATGTTGGACTTTCAAATGTACTTTTGAGAATAATTTGGAAAATCTCATCAAACTGTTATTGCTGTAAATATATACATATTTATATGTCCCTAAGATGTTTGCGCTAATGTTTCTGTTCATGTTTCTGCATCCAAGGGTGACCTGTGCTTTGTTAGTTTAGAGTAAATTTGCATGTTAAGTATTAGCTTAGTTTGTTTCACTAGTCACTTTTGTTGTACATAGTCACTTTAAATTGTAATCTTTTTTCCATCTTTGTATATAGTCACTGTTAGTACCTGGAAGCAGTATGAGTCAGCTGCATTTTCTTTTGACTCGCTTTCTCATGTATTTTGGTAGTTTAGGAAGTTAGTTTTTGTAATTGTCTTTTTTATTATTTACTTTGACATAGGGTTTAGGTAGCTTCCCTTTCAAATCGACTTTCTTTTGTTTAATTATTTTCGCCTTATTTCACTCCGAAGAGAAGCTTCATTTTCAGTTATGTGTATCGTTTGTGTGCTAAGCAGCAATAAACTGCTTGTTATTTTGACTATGCGTGTGTGGACTCCTATTTATGCTAGGCAAAAAATGAACATAAAACATGAGAAGAATTGTGATTTTGCTTTCGGGTATGTATGCACAAATACACACACACAGATAAGTGAAAAATATGTGATAAGATAAAAATACACACACACAGCTTAAAGAAATGGCATCTGTCTGTCTGTCTCTCTGTCTGTCGGTTGGTAGTGATTCATGTACTTTTTAAATAACCATAACTTGCTCAATTTCCAACCGAATTTCAAACAGTTTGCTTTGTCCTAAACGTCAGAGATGTAGGTATGACAGTACATACTGAGGAATAATTGTTAGGTTCTAAGAAAAATAGAATAATGTTCTAAAATAGGTACAAGATTTCCCTTTACAAATATACATCAAGAAAGGCTGCATGTTGAAATCCCCACCCTGTACAGAGATGTATTTATGTAATTATAACCATGTGTTTTCATATGAAATTAACATTAAACAGAACAGATGGGTGCAATAAATACACACATGCACAAGGTATTCATATTATTTATGTTAAATCAATATAGGGACTACTAAAACTCAGCAATCTATTGTGTTGGTAACTTCACTCAAATCTATCTACAGTCAAGTATGCATTTAGGCAAATACGATAAAATATCAATATCATTTGTGCAACCTTTGTGGCTGTTCAAGAGACACTGAAGGCATGATGCCACCATAGGTTTGCAGAGAACTATACACAATATGCACACTGAAGGCATGATGCCACCATAGGAGAGAACTAGATACAATATGCACACTGAAGGCCGCTGAAACCCCAGTGTCTGTCTTCACAGGAAGGGGGTATGAGGGCCGCTGAAACCCTAGTGTCCATCTGCGTGTTGCCCATGTGCTCCCTGAGCACAAACACATCCTCTGACCCGATCCTCCTCCGTACAATGTACAAGACTTCTAGCAGTTTGATGGGCTGTGATGGTCTGAAGCTAGCTGATGCCTGGTGAATGAGCCACTTTGCTGCCCTGACGACCCTCACTGTGCCCTCTGATGGAATCACCAGGCCTACATTGTTTCTTAGACAGAGCAGGTGGGAGCTCTGGGGTCTCATTTATAACCGTTGCGTACGCACAAAACGGGGCTGAAATTGGCGTACGTGACTTTCCACGCCAAGGTTGTGATCTATAAAAAAACAACTTGACGGGAAAATGTGCGCAGCCCTAAGCAAACTCTGACCCATGCGTACGCATGGTTTGGAGGCAAAGGAGAATTGGCGACACAGATGGTGTGGTGGTGAACTGAAGTCAGACCAAAGAATTGTAGAGTGAGAAGAACCATTATGTTTTATCATCGCCCTTCATAAATTTAATTTCAACCCGTATCATGCGTTAAATCCTAATCAGAGTCATTTAAGTCAACTGCGTTATTTCTCAGTTATTACTCCAGAAACATAAAAAAAAATTCTCTATATTTAATCCCGTCACTCCATACTGTCCACTGACGGCGCGACTGCATGGAATAAAGCATCTGTCCAACACGAGTCAATAACATAATATTTGTATGTGACACTGTAAACACATAATCAAATGTCAATTAAATCCCAAGTGTGGAAAACCAAGCCACACTCCTCATCACAAACGTTGTCCGTTACTCTTGATGCTTTTCATGACAAATCACGCATTAAAAAGGGGTTATGTTCAACAACATTTTACTTGGGTGATTACAAACTGATTATCCAAGGTGTTCTCCGTCAGTCTTATTACCGTAACCCTATAAATACAGAGGTCTGCGCCGTGGTAATGCTGCACTATAGGGCACTTCTGGCGGACCATGCAAATGGCAGGATTCGGAGGGAGAGGGTATTTAGGGACATTAACGATTTATTGGTAGGCTACATAAAAATATGTAACTCTACGTCAGACCACTTCTTTTTTAATTCTGGGACTGTGGGCTCCGTGCTACTGACAGAGTTCACTGCTGCAGCAACATGTTGCCACTCACTCTGCTTTTTGTTGTTGGCGATCCCAATCCCGTGGCCGCCGAACAAAACTACCTTTCGGGCCTCCATCTCACCCACAAGTGTCTCCACTTCAACCTCCGTGAAATTTCGCTTTTTTGCTTTTCTCAGTACTTCTGCCGTTGTTTCCGACAAGACATAATACTTGCATCTGAGTATGTTTTATATGCAGATCGAATTCATGAGGTCATTTGCATTGACCATTTATGGTTAAAAAGGGGCGTGTACAGGGCGGAACATGAAGCTGATTCAGCTGCGCTCACAAGTGATTTATAAAGCAAACATTGCGTACGGTGTGCGTACGCAGGGTTTTATAAATCGGAATATTTTTTGGCGCACGCAAAACTTGGCTTCTGGGCGTACGCACATTTTTAGTAACGATCCCACGCACAGTTTTATAAATGAGACCCCTGGTCCTTGATGGCAGATGCAGCGTCTGTCACCAGGCTGGCACGGCAGACATCTCAGGACAGCTTCTTCAGAGCCCGTCTCACCTCAAATCCTGAAATTTGGGTTAGTATAATATCATAACTTATAATAATATGCGTGGGGAAATTAAGGAGACATTTATTTTTCTGGACCGTCAACATTGTTCTCTCACAGAGTTGACTATTGGCATTATCGGTTATAGGCAAAATCGACTTATAGTCAGCCTTTACCTGAAATGTACACAAGAGAGTTGTCCACAAGACCATCGTAGCGGACGGGAAGGTAGCTGTGGTCATGTACTAGGGCAGGAATGTCAGCAAACGGGGATGGAACATCTTCTCCTCCTGCTAGAGAGGACATATCTACAGCTGACAGGCTTGTAGAGGTGTCTATGACCGCTGATAGGGACTCTGTCTCATCCGGTGCAGTCACATTGCCTCTGCATGGTTTAACAACTCCACACTGGGCCATCAGCTTTCTGAAGATGTATTTGAACTGGCCAGCATTAGGGTTGTTATTCCAGCCACCTTAAAAAAACACAAGATATACGAGCATATCACACAGATATTCAATTTATGCTTTAAAATGTTTTACCAAAAATGGAAAAAAAAAAAAAAACATATGGACCGAAAAACTGAAAACATTCCAAGTATTGTTGAAACTTTGTCACTTAGTGTTGCGGCTGGTAAAAATAAAATTTGAAACATACTAGATGCTCTGATGGAGTTAAAGAGAAGTTCCGGAATCACGTGGGTACGTCGAGCAAGATGGCAGCTCAGTAAAGATCTCCGCTAGCCCACCAATATATTTACTTAATTATCATACATCGTAGTCCACTAATTTTTTTAAAAACAGCTTCCTAAGTAACTCTGAGTTCACCTGAACCCGAATGGCTACTTCGAAATATTTAAAAAAAACAGGCTGCGGGCCGCAGGTTGACAGGAATAGTTTGTCTCCAAATGACGATGCGGGAACTGCTAGCTAAACGCAACAGAGCGACCAAACTACACCGAACATGGATAATCTTTATGCCGAGATCGTCAAAATGAGCACCATGCTGCAGGGGATTGCAGGAGATATTTTAACAATGAAACACACAACCTCTGAGCTGAAGAACACGGTGGAAGGGATACAGGAAAAGCTGGAAGAAGCAGAGGGCCGTATCCAACAGCTGGAGGACACAACCGAGTGCCTAATGAGCAACAGAGAGCACGATGAGAAAAAGATGGACGCTATGTGGAACCGCATGCAGGTGCTTGAAAATCACAGTAAGAGACATAATGTGCGACTGGTGGGGTTTAAAGAAACCTTCGAAACAAACGGCACTATGGAGAGTTGTGTAAAGACAGTTCTGGACGAGGGACTTGAAGTTGGCGGTGAATTTGAAATCTCGCTCGCTCCCGTGCCCAATGACGGACAACCGCCCAGACCAGTGCTGATCAGATTCCTGCGACAATCGGCAAGAGATAAAGTAGTGAGAGCGGCCAGAGAAAAGCGTGGGATCGAATGGGAAGGCATGAGACTGTCCGTGTTTACTGACATGACACAGAAGCTTGCAGAGAAAAAAAAATCTGTGAAGAGGTCGCTGCAACGGCTCAACATGAGATACACGCTGGCGCATCCAGGGTCCCTGCAATTCACATGGAAGGGGAGGAACCGGAGTTTCGCAAGCGCCAAGGAGGTAGAGCAGTTCATCAGGGCGAACTGCAATACAGATGGGTGAGCTAGCTGATAGGCCTATAAGGAAGACTGTCTTGGACAATATTAAGAAAAAAGAGGCTGATTTAAAAGTGGACCATGTGGACAAAGAGTTGGGTGGTTGAGCTTGATATTGTTCTGCCTGAGCAACAAAGCCGGGGAGTGAGTCTCTACTGGTTAGGTGTACATACCCCACGGACCAAAAGGTTAGGTTTATTGTCTTTTTTTTTTCTTTTCTTTTTTTTATGGCTGGAGAAAAGCCAGATGTGTTAGGCGGGCCCTTCCTAAATTAAGGTTTTTTTCTCTATACGTTAATGTTTTTAGAGATGTTAAGGTTCTGTATGTTCATGTTCTTGATCACCTGAAAAGAGCACAAATTGTTATTGTACGTGGATGATATTTTTATGCTGGTAAAAGACCCATTGAATTCGACGCCCCACTTAATGGACACAAAAAAATCGTATTCCAAATGATCAGGGTACAAGATTAATTTGACAAAGTCGGAATCCATGCCTATTACGGGATTACTCAATTCAAACTTAATGACAAACTTTGGTTTTAAATGGGTACCAAAAGGGATGAAATATTTGGGAATAAAACTAAGCCAGGTTGTGGAAGAAATGCCGGCATTAAACTTTGAACCAGTACTACAAAAAATAAAAAATTATTTAGATAAATGGGGGAAAATTAATCTGACATTATGGGGAAAGGTTAATCTTATAAAAATTGTGATTTCGCCGCAATTCAATTATATACTCATGATGGTACCAGTAACTATATCCCCTCAGATTTTCAAACGATATGACATAATAATTGAAGACTTTTTATGGGGAAGGAAAAGACCCAGAATTAAGTTTATCAAAGTGTGCTCACTTAGAGACAAAGGCGGACTGGGATTGCCAGACCCAAGATTGTATTACATCTCTTTCGAAATGGCCAAAACAACCAGACACTGGAATAAAGATAATACATTAGAATGGGTTGCTATTGAATATAAGATGGCACTCCCTTTTTCACCTATAGATAGACTCTCCCAGTGTTCCCTTAATTTACCCAATCCTATCATGGCACACTCCAAACAGATATGGACCAAAGTACATAAAATGTTTAAATTGTCACATTGTAAGCAATCCTACTCCTCCTTATGGTATAACTCAATGATTAAAATTGGAAGGACATCAGTATTTTGGAAGAAGTGGCATAGTAGTGGTATATGTAACATTGCTGATCTAATTGAAGATCATGTGTTTATATCATACTCTGACTTGGTGAGAAAATACAAGCTCCAGAGAAAAGACAATTTTTGGAAGTACCTTCAAATCAGGATCTGTATTACCTACAACATTCAGTACAGAGATGGGAACCACATCATGGATTACTTCAAACTACCTGGGGAGTGCAATTGCCTAGCTATGACTGTTAAAACCGAAAAGTAATATGGGAGAAAGATTTGGGATGTATAATGGAGGACAGTACATGGTTGTAAAAGTATATCTGACACTGGAAAGTACATAAGGACAGCCAAAGGGAAATTCACCCTAAACACCTACAACTCCAGGGTTTAAAGAATGGGCTAACGTCATGATAAAAACAGCCTCATATGAACACATGCTTAATAAGCTGAATACTATAAGCAAGGATAGAGCACCAGCTTTATTTTTTATTATTAATTTGATTTATTTTATTTTATTTTATTTTTTTATGCCAAAGACTTTATTTGTGCCGTAGTTACGAATGTCTCTGTATATGTAACATTGTTCCGTCACCCAAGCGAAAATTTAATAAAAAAACTTGAATTAAAAAAAGAAGAAAAGAAAAGAGATAAGTTCCAAATGGTCCTGGCTGAATCTGTAGGTCAGGACATATCGCTGTCCTTCAAGCAGCACAGGAACCATAGACATCAATGGGTCAATGTTTATGAGGAAGCCCAGTACAGAGAGGAACCTTCAAAAGCAAATGTTGTATTACTACGATGATTCTAACAATATAGGGTGGAAATAGTGAATGCTCCCAGAGCAGCACTTCTCAGGGCAGACACAAGGGGGGGGGGGGGGGGGGGGGGGGGGGGGTGTAAAGCTGACTAGTTTGCATCCCTGACCTTAAATTCACCATCAATTCACACCGTAACATGCAGACCATGCAATACATGAACAGAAAAGAGCATCTCATGAACTCGATGCAGACAGGACAGAACATTTTACAGGACAGAGCATCTTATGAACTTGATGCAGACAGGAGGACAGAGCATCTGAACTCGATGCAGAAGACACAGAAGACTGTAGATAAACAAGAGAACAGAGCATCTGTTGAACTTATATCATGGACTTGAGGGATGCACTGAAACCAGTAGAGTTTTACCTTAGATCATTTAATGATTTGTAAATTGACTACTTGTATAAATCTAACGAATAATAAAATAAACACTTATTTTCTAATTGAGCAGACAATAATTTAATTAGAATCAAGAATTTGAACTGGGTATTGGCGACTACAAATGGTGTAAGTGCATCACTAATTGACACTATTTTAAAAGACCTCTTTGTTCGGTAAAGGGGTTTGCCATCCTCCATCTTCAAAGTGAGCAAGTACCCCCTGGGTTTTATCAAGAACTCCCTGGTGCTTGTCCAATTCCTGGAACCAAGGGGGGCTTTGAACCCTTTGGCTCTGGGATTGCGACTGTTCAAGATGTCAAACAGCTTGTATGTTATCAATAAACAAATGCACCCAGATATATTAATTATTGTCAACAATTTCAATCAGTATTTAAGTTTAACCACACTAAAAACAATAAAAAGGTGTCCAAAATTTCATTCAGTGATTGTGTTAACAAACATATTCTAAAAAGCCTTGTGTCAACAAAAATCTAGCAATACGTCATACTAGCCCCGCTGTTCCTGTGTAACAGGACCTGTATTGACCACTAAGTAACTAACAATTATCCTAAAAATAAAAGTCAGAATATTGTAATATCCTACAGGTGAAAGGTGATCCCACAGGTTCTCGTTTCGAGAGTTCGCAGATTAACGCATCCGTAGGATGCACAAAAGTCTGGCATCTTCACTTGTCAGAAATTTCCTGTAGAATTCATAATGTAAGACAAACAAACCCGATTGTAAATCATGTGCAACTTCAGTTTAATCATGTTCAACTTAAATTATATTGAAAATAGCAATTCTGCCTCTCCCATCGATGTAAAATTACATAGTAGCCTACCCGTGATACACAACTAAGCTGCACGATTACGTCGTTTTTCGAAGAGAAAAGCTGCAATTTAAACATGTTCAAGCATCCAGAATTATAACCACGTTAATAAGGTTTGTAAGAAACCAAACCGTTTGTAAATCCGTCAAGATTTTAGCGAGATAAGAGCATTAGCGTTTGTGCAGATGATTGACTTACGTCCGCTACAACAGACTCCACCAGAAGGCTTTACTGTGGTAAAATGGCGGCCTACGGTGACGTTCTAGACGCCGCCGTAGGGTATCTAGTTAATATATATAACTATGGTCTCGCTGCCCTCGTTTATCAATCTCCCTCTCGCGTTCAACCAGGTGTGTCGCATTATTCACTAACTTTCTCCACCCCATAGTAGACTCCGTTCATCACAACACTCGCCCACCCCATCTTAATAGACTATTCAATAGATGCATCGACGTTAACATCAGCACAATACCCTGGACCCAACTGTTTAACACATTAACATGTAATATGTAAACATTATGTTATTTATTAACAACATACTGTTAGAAAGAGCTTATGGTTAGGGATAGTGTTAGAAAGAGCTTAAGGTTAGGTCTAGGGTTAAAAAGAGTTTGTTAGGGTTAGGGTTAGGGTTAGGGTATGCAGATGCATACGAATCAATACATGATTCCAACAGGGGAATCATGTATTGATTCCCCTGTTGGGGGAATCAATACATGGGGGGTGAAAAATGGGTAGAGTGGTGTGGCTGTGTGGGTTTGTGATGGATTTGTGTGGTTTGAAATAATGTGTAATAGACGGTGGTGGTTGTATGGGTTTGCGGGAGAAGGTGGAGGTGACCAGGAGATCCTTGAGATTTTTGTTTTTCCTGTATGCGGAGATGATTTTGTATGGTTGAAGTGGTGTGTGTTGTTGCTGTGTGGTAGTGAAGTGGGATTTGATGCTGCGGTGTATGGAGAGGGTTCTATGGGAGAAGGTGGTGACGAAGGGTAGGATGATAGTGAGGGGAATCTGTGTGTTAGGATTGGATGTGTGGAGGGGGTTGAGGTTGGGGTTAGGGTTAGGGGAAGGGTTAGGGTTAGGGAAGGGGTAGAGGTTAGGGTTAGGGTTAGGGTTAGGAAAGGGGTAGAGGTTAGGGTTAGGGGAAGGGGGAGGGTTAGGATTAGGTGTGGGGAGTGGGTTAGGGTTGGGTTAGGGAAAGGGTAGGGGTTGGGGGAGGGGGGAGGGTTGGGGTTAGGTGTGTGGAAGGAGTAGAGGTTGGGGTTAGGGTTAGGGTTGGGGAAGGGGTAGAGGTTAGGGTTAGGATTAGGGTTAGGATTAGGTGTGGGAAGGGGGTTAGGGTTAGGGTTAGGAAAGGGGTAGGGGTTGGGGGAAGGGGGAGGGTTAGGATTAGGTATGTGGAAGGAGTAGAGGTTAGGGTTAGGATTAGGGGAGGGGTGGAGGTTAGGGTTAGGGGAAGGGGGAGGGTTAGGATTAGGTGTGGGGAGTGGGTTAGGGTTAGGGAAAGGGTAGGGGTTGGGGGAGGGGGGAGGGTTGGGATTAGGTGTGTGGAAGGAGTAGAGGTTGGGGTTAGGGTTAGGGTTAGGGAAGGGGTAGAGGTTAGGGTTAGGATTAGGAAAGGGGTAGAGGTTAGGGTTAGGGGAAGGGGGAGGGTTAGGGTTAGGTGTGGGGAGTGGGTTAGGGTCAGGGTTAGGGTTAGGGGAGGGGTGGAGGTTAGGGTTAGGGGAAGGGGGAGGGTTAGGATTAGGTGTGGGGAGTGGGTTAGGGTTAGGGAAAGGGTAGGGGTTGGGGGAGGGGGGAGGGTTGGGATTAGGTGTGTGGAAGGAGTAGAGGTTGGGGTTAGGGTTAGGGTTAGGGAAGGGGTAGAGGTTAGGGTTAGGATTAGGGTTAGGATTAGGTGTGGGAAGGGGGTAGAGGTTAGGGTTAGGAGAGGGGTAGGGGTTAGGGGAAGGGGGAGGGTTAGGTATGTGGAAGGAGTAGAGGTTAGGGTTAGGATTAGGGGAGGGGTGAAGGTTAGGGTTAGGGAAAGGGGGAAGGTTAGGAATAGGTGTGGGGGGGGGGGGTAGAGGTTGGGTTTGGGAGAGGGGGATGGGTTTTGGTTGGGGTTAGGGAAGGGATAGGGGTTGGGGTTAGGGAAGGGGGCGGGGTTGGGGTTAGGGTATGGGTTGGGGTCGGGGTTGGGTCTGGGGAGAGGGAGGGAGTTTGGATAGGGAATGAGGGTGGGGGAAGGATGATTGCGGTTGGGGTAGGTGCCTAGAGGGTCGGGTGTGGTGTATGGAACGGTGTGTGAGAAGGGTGGGGTGCGAGTGGGAGCGAGTTGTGATAGTGTGCTTGTTTTGATTGACCTGAGAAACCTTTTACTGGAACCACGTGTCCTAAGTGCTGAGAAAAGTGTGCTTATGGCGTGTTGGAGGTCAGTGTGGTAGGTGCAGATAGGGTTAGGGAGAGATTAAGGTTAGGGTTAGGGAGAGGGTTAGGGCTAGGGTTAGGGAGAGAATAAGGTTAGGGTTAGAGAGAGGGATAGGGGATGGCAGAGGTAAAGGCTAGGGGGAGGGATAGGTTACGGGTTAGTTAATATTAGCCTTGATTCAGGCAGCAAAACACAAACATGAAAGTTTTTTTCCTCAGCTGGTGTGTGTGTGTGTGTGTGTGTGTGTGTGTGTGTGTGTGTGTGTGTGTGTGTGTGTGTGTGTGTGTGTGTGTGGGGGGGGGTTAGGGGGGGGGTGTGTGTGTGTGTGTGTGTGTGTGTGTGTGTGTGTGTGTGTGTGTGTGTGTGTGTGTGTGTGTGTGGGTTAGGGGGGGGGGGTGGGTATGGGTGGGTGGGGGGGTGGGTATGGGTGGGTGGGTGTGGGTGTGGAAATGTCTTTATTAATATGCATCTTAGTAAGTGTGTCCCACACACACATTCTGGCAAAGAGGATGTTAGGGTTAAAGTTAATGGGGACAAGTGGGAGGGAAGTGAGAGAGGGGAGAGAATCCAGCCTCCTTACAGCCTGGTGAAATAATCTGTTTCCCAGTGTGCTGGAGCCGGCCCGGAGGCTGCTAACCGTCTCTAAGACGGCAGGAGGCTGGAGGGGCTGGAGGGGTGGCTGGGGTCACGCACAAGGCTGGTTGCTTTGTGGGTGATGCAGGTTCCGTAGATGTAAGGCTTCTGTTGTTAGCGTCATAGACCCCCCAAAGAAAATCAAACAGTAGTCTATGAGTAATATATCGGCGGTAACCACTGTTTTTGGTTGCGAAATGGCTGAAGCTGGGCATTCCGTGGTATTGGATGTGTTTTAATAAAACGCATCCAATACTAGGAATGTCCGCTGGTGACGCCACTGAGGCTATAGTAGGCCAACGATGCTCTTAGCGTCCTACGAGTACCCCTGGAGTCCTCGTTAGCTACGAGCGTTTTCACGACGTTCGTTACCAACGATGCTTTCGGGAAACGGTGTGAAAGCTGTACGATGCTCGTACGACGCACTACACTATCAGGGTTAGTGGAAAATGTTTGAAAACGTTCAGGGTTAGTTTGAAAACGATGTTGTGTGCACAATGTTATTTTTGAAAAAGGAGGGGGGGAATGTTTGTTTCTAGAAATACCCTGCTATGTATAAACGTGGCCTTAAACATTGATGAACTTATGTACTTACAAACAAAGCTTCTCAAAAAATTACACAGGCAGGTAGAGCCAAATGAACATAGATCCTGAACATGGCTGGCTTGACAAGTACAAGGCTGGCAAACTCTTAACCAATCAATAGAGCAATTAACATTTGACTTGAACAACCAATGAGAATGCAAACCTCTAAATTCACAGGAATAGGCTGCATTCTACTCAGTGGCCTACAGGAGGCTCAAGAACCCTTAAACAGAACGCATGTACCATTACACTCACCGCCTGGCATTGAACACATACCTCTACGATACCGCTCGTCGTTTTGATCCCCACTCTCAACGGGAAGAGATGCTTTCAACTAGAGTGGGAAAGATGATGGAGGAGCTCCACCTTCCTGACGGATCTCCAGGGGACGGGAGGAGAGGTGGAGGTCCTGATGGAGGTCCTGATGGATGAGAGGTGGAGGTCCTGATGGAGGAGAGGTGGAGGTCCTGATGGAGGAGAGGTGGATGTCCTGTTGGAGGAGAGGTGGAGGTCCTGATGGAGGAGAGGTGGATGTCCTGATGGAGGAGAGTTGGAGGTCCTGATGGATGAGAGGTGGAGGTCCTGATGGATGAGAGGTGGAGGTCCTGATGGAGGAGAGGTGGATGACCTGATGGAGAAGAGGTGGAGGTCCTGTTGGAGGAGAGTTGGAGGTCCTGACGAAGGAGAGGTGGAGGTCCTGTTGGATGAGAGTTGGAGGTCCTGTTGGATGTGAGTTGGAGGTCCTGACGGAGGAGAGGGGGAGGTCCGGACGGAGGAGGAGCTCCACCTTCCTAAAGGTCCTCCAGGGGACGGGTTAGGCTCCTCCCACACGTGGGCTGCCAGGCTGCAGCCTGTCCCTTAAAGCGGTGCAGGAGGTGGCCCCTTCTCCTACCACTAGAGAGCTGTATATATATATATATATATCTATGTATAAATACTGTGTCCAGCTGAACTAGGAGGTATAAATGAGCACCAGTTCAGTGTGTATCTGTGTGTTCATCATAGGCGCGTTCCAACTGAGGGACTTCTTGGAAAGCGGCTCATTGTTTTGGCTCCCGCCTCAACCGTATCCAATCAGCGTAGACTGTTTACAACCGGCTCAGAAAGCTCCTTCCCTGAGGCAGATAGTACCTGTGTAACTGTCTCAGAGACAGTCTGGACATTACAGAGATTTAAATATGTATTTACATTAATTGTTTAATTCATGATTTTATTATTTGTTGAATTCATGATTTAAGTTGTACTGTTAAAAATAGATATTGTGTCATTGCTTTGTGTTAAGAGTTTGTTTAAATATCTATCCCAGGGAATTATGGGAAAACGCGCCATCAGAGATATAAAACCAGTCACGGACACATGGGTTTCAGAAGATGGACTCTGTATTAGGTTTATGGCGCTAACGCTGTCACGGTGTTTTTTCTGCTTATTAAAGTTTACCGTTTTAGAGAGAGAGTTTAAAAGAGAATAAATATTCAAAAAGACATCAGTATGAAGCGTGGCCGTTTATTGAACCAATGCAGCTACAGTGACAACGACCCGCGAATGTGGCTAAGTAGGCCTAGGCTAGGTAGAAAGAGTTAGCCTAGCTTTCAGTTCAAGCCAACAACAAGTGGACCAGAATAAAAGCGCGTAAGAGACGTTGAGAGAGTGGTCTACTATCGGAGAAGGAGGAGAGCTTTGACGTAGCTGACAACCGGCTAACATTCACACCACGGCTCCAGAGTTGACCTAGCCTACAGCAGCTTTCATCGGCTGTTGGCTCTTGGACAGAGAGCAAGGACACGGGACACGTTCGCAGAGGACCGGCGCGTGTGTCAGAGAGCGACGTTCGCAAGCAGCACACCGGTTTCGCGACTCGACGAGCGGGGAGCGGCGTCCACAGGCGGCGCGGCTGTTTCACGGCTCGGCCAGCAGAGAGCACCGTTCGCAAGCAGCTACCCTGCACCAGGATAAGATTCGGCTCGGCCAGCTGAGAACGACGTTCGCAAACAGCACGACTTCATCCCACCTCGCCGCAGTAAGCCAAGCAATGCCAGTCTAGTCTACAAGGTCTTTCTGACTGATCTTCGGTGTAGGCTACAACGGACGACATCAGGTTTGACCATGCTGCCCTGAAGTTTGAGAATGGACATTTGTAAATTAGAGTGGACTTGATTGATACATCAGTTGATATTACCAGAGACATTAATAGCTTAATGATTGTTCCTACATTATTTTGCATTTTGTTTAAAGTGGCATTGCATTTTGATTTAAAGTTAAGCGTTTAACTAGTTCATTAAGATATTTTGAGTGTAGCCTATACAAGTTAAGCATTTATGTAGTTCATTAAGATATTTTGAGTGTACCCTATACAAGTTTAAAATAGATATCTTAAGTTAAGATGTCAGTTCATGGAGAAAAGTCAGAAGGTGATAAATTAGAAGATCCTCTCAAGAGTGGTGAACAGTGTTTACAACCTGATGCCACTTCAATAACAGTTGGCCCAGAGCAAAGAAAATCTAGTAGGGAAAGAAAATCAACCCCCAAAATGCTAGAACTAAAGGAACAAGAAATAGGTCAAAGGGAGCACAAATTCACCAAGCTATATGAATGCTCGAAAAGGGAAGTTAGAACTACACGTGACAAACTTAAAAATGATTGTACTGAAGACGCACAGACATGATGGATGCGGTAGAGGGACTTGTAAATCAAGTTACGTGTATGTGGCAAGGAATACAGGCCATCACAGACTACAGAAGAGCAAACTCAACCCCCCTTACCACCACTACCGACTTTGCTAACGAGCGTAATCACTTTTATGCCCGCTTTGACCGTGACAACAGCACTACGCCTGTCAAAACTACCCCACCACCTGGCGAACAACCCCTCAGATTTACTGCCTCTGACGTGCAGTCAGTGCTGAGCAGGGTGAATGTAAGGAAGGCAGCTGGCCCGGATGGCATCCCTGGGCGCGTTTGGAGAACGTGCGCTGAGCAACTATCTGGAGTCTTCACCAACATATTTAACCTGTCACTGGCCCAGGATGTTGTTCCCGTGTGCCTCAAGACCACCACCATCGTCCCCGTGCCCAAGCAATCTAACCCAGCGTGTCTGAATGACTATCGACCAGTAGCATTGACCCCCATCATCACCAAGTGTCTTGAGAAGCTAATCTTAGCTCACCTCAAGCCCAGCCTTCCTCCTGCATTAGACCCCCACCAGTATGCATACCGTGCCAACAGATCGACTGAGAATGCCATATCCACAGCCCTTCACTCTGCCCTCACCCACCTGGACAATAGCAATTCCTATGCTAGGTTGCTATTCATCGACTTCAGCTCAGCTTTCAACACAATCGTACCATCTGATCTGATCATGAAATTACACAAGCTTGGCATCAGCATATCCACCTGCAACTGGATATTGGACTTTCTGATCAACAGACCACAGACGGTAAGGTTAAACAACCTCTCCTCCACTACACTTCCTCTACACACTGGTGTGCCACAAGGGTGCGTGCTCAGCCCCTTACTGTACACCCTCTTCACCTATGACTGCTCCCCCATTCACAACTCCAACTCCATCATCAAATTCGCAGACGACACAACAGTGCTCGGCCTGATCAGGAATAATGATGAATCAGCCTACAGGGAGGAAGTCCTGCACTTGGCAGCTTGGGGCGCTAGTAACAATCTTGTGCTCAACACCACCAAAACCCAAGAACTCATTGTTGACTTCCGGAAATCTAAGGCAAGCATACACTCACCCATTCACATCAACGGGGCTGAAGTGGAACGGTTCACCAACTTCAAGTTTCTGGGTGTCCATGTTTCACAAGACCTCTCCTGGTCACTCAACACCTCCACTCTGATCATGAAAGCTCAACAACGCCTCTTCTTCCTCAGAAAACTGAAAAAAGCTGGACTCTCCCCTCAGATCCTCCGGAACTTCTACCGCTGCACCGTTGAGAGCATCCTCACCAACTGCTTCACGGTGTGGTATGGTAACTGCACTATGGCTGATAGGAAAGCCCTACAGCGAGTCGTTAAAACTGCTCAGAAAATAATTGGCACATCACTCCCTGCCCTCACTGATCTTCATCATTCACGGTGTCTGAAACGTGCAAACAAAATCATCAAGGACCACACACACCCCAGGCATGCCCTGTTCTCTCTCCTCCCGTCCGGGAGACGTTACAGGAGCCTCAGGAGTCGCACCAGCAGGCTCAGAAACAGCTTTTTCCACAACACTACAACACTGCTCAACACAAAGACCCTACACTAGCCCCCCCCCCCCCCTTCTAGAACATGGACTATGGTCAGTCTGACTACCTCAAACCACCTATGCACTTTACCTATGCACTTTACAATTAATGAGGATCAACTGTATTAACTGTATTAACCATTTATGTATTACTGCACTTTATATTCAGCTGCTATCTGCTATCTGTGTTCTATGTATTATTATTATTATTATTCTTATAGCGCTGCTTTAACAAAAACGTTTTATTGATTGCACTACTGGTTAGAGGCTAAACTGTATTTCGTTGTACTGGTTGTCCTTACTTGTGCAATGACAATAAAGTTGAATCTAATCTAATCTAATCTAAAGATGCATATGAAAACATACGATTGCAATTAGCACCTCCTCATCAGATTCGAAGAAATATTGATTCTTGTGTAGCAGTAACAGTAGATTTGATGGGTCTATTGAAAGTGCGTATGACTGAAGTGGGTCAAGAAGAGTTCAATGAAAAGGGTGAAAATGCTAGACTTCACATGGTGCTTGATTGAGAGTATGCACAGTCTATATTTGAGGCATCCGTGATCGACCGTACAGCCCCTAGCCTTAAGTCAAGCTGTTCATCAGAGCGGCAGAGCATCACCGTCAAAAGAGCAGAGTATGCTGCGCAGTTAGCCGCAAAAGAAGCAGAAGTACAAATGGAGGATGCAATAGCTGCTCAAAAACAAGAACTTAAAAGACTGGAAAATCAGAGAGATCTGCAAGTAATGGCTGCTAAACTTAGAGTGTACTCTGAAGCTGCAGGGAGCGAAAACTCATGACAGAGGTAGAGTAGGGCATGTTGAGACAACTACTGGTCCTTTAGTACCACCTGAAAACATAAAGAGAGAGCAAGCGTGCAATAACAACGTTGAACAAACGAACACTGTTAAATATGAAACACTGCTAGTACAAGCCCTACATGATTCAATGGTCCTCACTAGAGCCCGATCCGATATAGAATTTTTAAGGCCGATACCGATACGAATATTTTGTGATTTAAAAAACCGATATGCCGATATATCGTCCGATATATACATATAAAAAAAATAATCCATAAACGCGCAACAAACAACCCATTCCCTAACATTGGTTATTTGTAGTTATCCTTTAAATCCTTTTCACTCTCAGCTAACACCAGGGGTGTTCTAGGTTTCATAAACATCCGGGGCTTAGCCCAGACGGAAAATGAAAATGCCAAAATGATTTCTATGCTTTATTTTGCATGAACATTTTTCATAATGCTTCACCTATATAAACAAAATGCGCAGTTTATTATAGCTTAAAATAGCTACCTGACTGCTGTGCTGCTTATCCCCAAATGTCTAAAGTTCCGTTCAAGTTATTCGAGTTATCGAGTAAAATTAATACAAGTGAGACAGACTTTACACACACTATTCTGACTGGGGATAGGTTAATTCACTTGAGGTGGTAAAAAGGTAATGTTTTTTAAACATAATCTTTTTATTCTCTTGCCAGAAGGACTATCTAGACTAGGCTAGTACTTATAAATATTTTTACTTTTATTTATTTTTTTAACCCAAAAATTATATTCAGGGCTAATTAAACACAGGGTCTGTGATTAGGATGTCTGCGTTCAGCGCCTACTCGACCAGGTAAACACACGTCCTGCCGTCCTCCGAGCTCCAGGAAACCAAGTTCCAGGTGGTTAATATTTAGCTCAGACATCGTTCACTCAATACATTCATGAGCCAAAAACTGACCGCAGCTGACCTCAGATCTGGTGAAACTGGGCTTTTATTTCTTTCACTTCATATATTTCGACCAATCCTGTTGCTGGAGCATAGTTATTTGCAGACAAACTAGACCCGCCCATGAACATTTTAAAATGTAAATACAGACATTCCTGTATAATTAAGGTGTATGACAGCTCCCTCTGCTGGGACAACAGTCCTCACACCAACTACATTTTCCGTTTGAACCAACTAGCTATAGTACGTTGATGTGAGACGGGTTGTTGGATTGAACGTGTTGTAGTAGCAGAGAATGGCCTGCGGGGCAGTATGTACATTGTTAAAGGCCCACTATGCAACTTTTCTAGCCAAAATTACATTAATTATGCAGGTTGAGAGTTATTCTGATGGTTTTCTGCAACTATTTCTGGGTCGTTTGGTGGGTGTGTCATTGCCCCATGTCGCCTCTCCAAGGAAAAAGCGCATATGGAACTTGCTCTGTTCGGACCGACACAATCCGGATGTGACGCAGCGGAAGTATCCAATCGCGCCTCGAAAATGTAGTCAGATTGTAGTTTCGAAAATGCTTTACGGCACAGACACACCCCCAAACATGGCACCGGCTAGATATAAACAGCCAGTTGCAAGGCAATTGTTGCATTCATCATGGATCAATCGACTGATAAGGGACCCAAGAGGCGACTGTCGGTGGAACAAAAGAAGAATAAAAAGAAGTTGGACCAGAAAAGAGACCAGACACGAGTGAAATGGGAACTATGCAACTTCTTTGGCTTGATTTACCTTAATATAACAGGCTAAGAGTCATTGCGATGGTTCTATTATACATTTTTCTTCGATTGTTCGTTGTTTCGACTCCCCCTTGCGCATCTTGGCGGAGCAATGGAATAGTTTTCTGCCGGCAACCCGCCGCCCCACTCTCGTGGGAGTTCTCGGGTCTCGCGTAAGTAACGAATTTGCTTTACGGCCACAGACCCCCAAACACGGAACCGGCTCGATATAAATACAAGTAACTAAATGGGATTGTTACATTCATCATAGATCAGCCGACTAAAAAGAGACAGAGAAACCCAATGTCGTCGGAACAGAATAAGAGAAAAGGGAGACTGACCGACAGAGAGGCCAGACACGAGGTAAACATTGGGCAAGCTTTTCAGGAATAGAGTGACCTGAAAGGAAAAGAAGTCTGCAAACTTTGCGAACTTTGTCTTCGTGGTGTTCTTGATGTTGATAGTCTCTGTACAAATGTGTTTGCTCAACCATTTTGTTGTGAGCCCTGTGTGTTTCATTTCCTTTGTTTCCATGGGTGTTTGCCGTTCGTCTGTCTCGTCCCCCAGATACAGGCTGAATCCCCGAATCCAGGTTCTTGTTTATTTAGATATTACGTTGGCCAACACTCTTACACTGATTGTTCTGTTCAACCTAAAATAAAACAATATAATCTAGGATATAAATTCTCCCCGTCAACTATAAAAAAAGGATGGATTTATGTTTATTGCAATACAAATACAGTTTTAACAATGTATAACCTTGTCCGCACTTCATCTACTTCGGATATGGCTCTGTCATGCCAAATTTGTACCGGCTGCCAAATTTGCCAGGCAACGGACAACTGATTACGTAAGGGTTGTCCGTTGCCGGGCAGGTTTCAAAAAAACATTCGCGCTCATGTTGCCAAAGACGAAATAACATAATACAGATAACGGATGGCTAGATAACACTTGTTTTTACTTTATATTTGTATTGTATTGAATTGTTTAATCAAATTTAGCTAGTAAACTGAGTGTTTAAAGCGGGTTTCAAAAAACATTCGCGCTCATGTTGCCAAAGACGAAATAACATAATACAGAAAACGGATCGCTAGATAACACTTGTTTTTACTTTATATTTGTATTGTATTTAATTGTTTAATTAAATTTACCAAGTAAAACTGAGTGTTTAAAGCAGGTCAAGGACGAAATAGCACAATACAGATAACGGACTAGTGCGAATGAACGAGCTTGAAGGTTCGCGAATGTTCGGGAACCTTTCACGTCATTCGACGCGATCGTCCGTTGCCAGGCAACGGACAACGCGATCATCTGTTGCCAGGCAGGTTTGGAATGGATTACGTATGGATGACGCGCCCGGTACAAATTTGGCAGCCGGTACAAATTTGGCATGACAGCTCCACGCATTCGCCGGCTTCTTTGAAAACAAATGCACATGGCTAGCGTAGAAGTGCATGGGGAAGGGTCGTCAACGAGTTGTTACGACAGTGTTGTAAAATATCTACTACGAAGCTGTAGGGGGCGCTGTGTAGAGAAAGGTGCGTGCCAAACCAAGAAAACAGCGAAGAAATTCCCGATCTTGCATAGTGGGCCTTTAAATACATGAATAGGCTTGAATTTAGTAGTAATATTGGGGTTTCCTATTTTTACAAAATGGATTATGTAACATTGTTGAATAACAATCATGTATATCAATGTATTGCAGGAGTTTAGCTTGACATTAACCAAGTTAAAAGGACAAATAAATGAACCGCACCAAACATGTAGAAGTCAATGTGGGATTTAATATTTAAACAAAAACACTTGACAGAAGTTTGATACAATTTTGTAAAGGGAAGCAGAGGAAAAGATTTTACCAAATGAATCTTTTCAAAATGTCACCACCATTCCGAAAGCAAGTCAAGAGGTTTGTGTAAAAGCAGTCCTCCCTGACCAGCTCTGTCCCTGACTCTAAACCCTGACTCTCAACCCTAACGCTAAACCCTCTGAGGGCAGGAAGACGCGCCTTCAGTATAAAAGGTTTAAACCACAGAGAAGGAAGAAAAGAGGAAGCAGTAGAGAGGAGTGAGTGAAGTAGTGAGGTTAGTGACAGATTGTGAGGGAAAAGGCGTGTGGAAGCACACGGTACAAGTGGGGTCAAGAAGATCCCTCCCACTGGAGGTCATTGATCCATCAGCCTGGGACGAGGCTCAGGAGAACTGAGGAGACTGGACCAGCAGGATGTCAGGATCAGGGTGGGTTTAGCTCAGGTGTGTCTACCCCCCCGACCAAACAGGATCAGGTGAGGTTCAGCTCAGGTGTGTCTGCCCGGACCAAACAAGGACATTGATTAGGTTCAATATTCCAAAGATGCAACATTATCTGAACCAAGATAATTCATTAAGGAGCAGGCAGGCTTTAGCACGCCTTGCTCAAGGACACATCACTGTATTGAGGACTTGAACCCGGCACCATTGGTTTGAGAGTTGAACCCCCAACCCCCTACCTAGGCCACTTTGTCCAGATAATGCAAAACTTATGAGGAATCCTTGATGGTAGAGTCCTGCTGGTCCTCAGGATTTGCCTTCCAGATGTACGGCTTCTCCATTCCGTCCTCCAGATTCCTGGTCTGGTTACAAACGTAATTCGTCTCTAATGTAAGGTAACAAACGAAGTAGTAGTTTGTCTCTAATATCAGGTAACAAACACGGTAGTAGTTGTCTCTAATGTAAGGTAACAAACACCGCAGCAGTTGGGCTCTAATGCAAGGTAACAAACACAGGAGTAGTTTGTCTCCAATATCAGGTAACAAACACAGTAGTAGTTTGTCTCTAATGTATAGGTCACAAACACAGGAGGTAGTTGGGCTCTAATGGCACGTAACAAAGTAGCAGCTGTAGTTTGTCTCGTAAACAAACACGATTAGTATGCCGTAACTTGTACTGGACAAACTAATCCTGCGTTACAACAAGTCCAACTCTTTTTTTTTTAGGCAAAACTTACGAGGATCCTGGTTTGGTGGAGTGATGTCGTCCTACAGAGTCTTGGCTCCTCCATCAGCTCTCCTCAGCCAGAGTCCTGGTCTGGAACAAACAGCGCGAGTCTGGCCCTAAAGTCTGGTAACAACATATAGTTTGAGAGATTTTTAAGCCCTTTATTTCCCCTTTGTTTTGGTTAATACAAACTTACAATCCTTGTTGGTAGAGTGATGGTCATCCTCCAGATTCACGGCTCCCCTACCAGCTGGCCTCCGCTCCAGAAACACGTTCTAGTAAGAAAACACAGCGGTAGTTGGTTAACGCATGTCAAAGTAACAGCTCTATTTTGCCCTTTAGGTCAACCATGTAAGTAAATACAAACTTACGAAGAATCCTTGTTGGTCGATTCCTAGTTGTCCTCCAGCATCTCAGCTCCTCCATCTGCTCTCCTCAGACAGAGTCCTGGTCTGGAACAAACAGCAGAAGTCTTGCTTCAACATGTGGTAAAACAGATGTAGTCGTCTGGTATATTGTTACAAACGCCGGTGGTTTGTGGTAGAAGTATTCTACGAGAAGTGGCAGTGAGTTGATGTCACAGAGTCAGGCTCCATCTAACCCACGACAGACATCCTCCACCAGGCAGGGCCGTCAGCACGGCTCCTCCACCAGGCAGGGCCGTCAGCACGGCTCCTCCACCAGGCAGGGCCGTCAGCCCGGCTCCTCCATCCGCTCTTTCAGCACGGCTCCACCATCAGCTCCTTCAGCCATGGATACCTGGTCTGGTTACAAACACAGAAGTTTAATACATATTTTTGTAAAGCAAAAAAAGAGGAAAACATTTTCCCAAATTAATCTTTTCAAAATGTCACCACCATTCAGAATGCAAGTGAAAAGGT
Source organism: Gadus chalcogrammus (assembly GCF_026213295.1). NCBI lineage: Eukaryota > Metazoa > Chordata > Actinopteri > Gadiformes > Gadidae > Gadus > Gadus chalcogrammus. The sequence continues at coordinate 13,171,334 of NC_079434.1, read as the reverse complement.
TTATGTAAAACCAGCCCTCCCTGACCAGCTCTGTCCCTGACTCTAAACCCTGACTCTCAACCCTAACGCTGAACCCTCTGAGGACAGGAAGACGCTCCTTCAGTGTAAAGGTTCAAGGAGACACTCCTTCAGAGTAAAGGTTCGAACCACGGAGAAGGAAGAAGAAGGAGAAGGAGTAGAGAGTAGTGAAGTAATGAGGTTAGTGACAGACGTGAGGGAAAGGCATGTGGAAGCACACGGCTACATGTGGGGTCAAGAAGATCACTCCCACTGGAGGTCATTGATACATCAGCCTCAGACCGCCGAGCTCAGCATGTCTTCTGGAGGAAGAGGCTCAGATGAACTGAGGAGACGGGACCAGCAGGATGTCCGGATCAGGTGGGTTCAGCTCAGGTGCGTCTGCCCCCGACCAAACAGGATCAGGTGAGGTTCAGCTCATGTGTCTGCCCGGACCAAACAAGGACATTGATTAGGTTCAATATTCAAAAGATGCAACATTATCTGAACCAAAGAGACGTCATTAAGGAGCAGGCAGGCTTTAGGGCGCCTTGCTCAAGGACGTATCACTGTATTCTGAGGACTTGAACCCGGCACCATTGGTTTGAGAGTTGAACCCCCAACCCCCTACCTAGTCCACTATATCCAGATAATGCAAACTTACGAGGAATCCTTGATGGTAGAGTCCTGATCGTCCTCAGGATTTGCCTTCCAGATGTACAGCTTCTCCGTCAGTCCTCCAGATTCCTGGTCTGGTTACAAACGTAATTTGTCTCTATTGTAAGGTCACAAACACAGTAGTAGTTGGTCTCTAATGTAAGGTCACAAACACAGGAGTAGTTGGGCTCTAATGGCGCGTAGCAAAGTAGCAGCTGTAGTTTGTCTGGTAAACAAACACGATAGTATGCCGTAATTTGTACTGGACAAACTAATCCTGCGTTACAACAAGTCCACTTTTTTTTTTTAGGCAAACTTACGAGGATCCTGGTTGGTGGAGTGATGTCGTCCTACAGAGTCTTGGCTCCTCCATCAGCTCTCCTCAGCCAGAGTCCTGGTCTGGAACAAACAGCGCGAGTCTGGCCCTAAAGTCTGGTAACAAACATATAGTTTGAGAGATTTTTAAGCCCTTTATTTCCCCTTTGTTTTGGTTCATACAAACTTACAATCCTTGTTGGTAGAGTGATGGTCATCCTCCAGATTCACGGCTCCCTACCAGCTGGCCTCCGCTCCAGAAACACGTTCTAGTAAGAAAACACAGCGGTAGTTGGTTAACGCATGTCAAAGTAACAGCTCTATTTTGCCCTTTAGGTCAACCATGTAAGTAAATACAAACTTACGAAGAATCCTTGTTGGTCGATTCCTAGTTGTCCTCCAGCATCTCAGCTCCTCCATCTGCTCTCCTCAGACAGAGTCCTGGTCTGGAACAAACAGCAGAAGTCTTGCTTCAACATGTGGTAAAACAGTTGTAGTCGTCTGGTATATTGTTACAAACGCCGGTGGTTTGTGGTAGCAGTATTCTACGAGAAGTGGCAGTGAGTGTGATGTCACAGAGTCAGGCTCCATCTACCCCACGACAGACATCCTCCACCAGGCAGGGCCGTCAGCACGGCTCCTCCACCAGGCAGGGCCGTCAGCACGGCTCCTCCACCAGGCAGGGCCGTCAGCACGGCTCCTCCATCCGCTCTTTCAGCACGGCTCCACCATCAGCTCCTTCAGCCATGGATACCTGGTCTGGTTACAAACACAGAAGTTTAATACATATTTTTGTAAAGCAAAAAAGAGGAAAACATTTTCCCAAATTAATCTTTTCAAAATGTCACCACCATTCAGAAAGCAAGTGAAAAGGTTTATGTAAAACCAGCCCTCCCTGACCAGCTCTGTCCCTGACTCTAAACCCTGACTCTCAACCCTAACGCTGAACCCTCCGAGGACAGAAAGACGCTCCTTCAGTGTAAAGGTTCAAGGAGACACTCCTTCAGAGTAAAGGTTCGAACCACGGAGAAGGAAGAAGAAGGAGAAGGAGTAGAGAGTAGTGAAGTAATGAGGTTAGTGACAGACGTGAGGGAAAGGCGTGTGGAAGCACACGGCTACATGTGGGGTCAAGAAGATCACTCCCACTGGAGGTCATTGATACATCAGCCTCAGACCGCCGAGCTCAGCATGTCTTCTGGAGGAAGAGGCTCAGATGAACTGAGGAGACGGGACCAGCAGGATGTCCGGATCAGGTGTGGGTTCAGCTCAGGTGCGTCTGCCCCCGACCAAACAGGATCAGGTGAGGTTCAGCTCATGTGTGTCTGCCCGGACCAAACAAGGACATTGATTAGGTTCAATATTCAAAAAATGCAACATTATCTGAACCAAAGAGACGTCATTAAGGAGCAGGCAGGCTTTAGGGCGCCTTGCTCAAGGACGTATCACTGTATTCTGAGGACTTGAACCCGGCACCATTGGTTTGAGAGTTGAACCCCCAACCCCCTACCTAGTCCACTATATCCAGATAATGCAAACTTACGAGGAATCCTTGATGGTAGAGTCCTGATCGTCCTCAGGATTTGCCTTCCAGATGTACAGCTTCTCCGTCAGTCCTCCAGATTCCTGGTCTGGTTACAAACGTAATTTGTCTCTATTGTAAGGTCACAAACACAGTAGTAGTTGGTCTCTAATGTAAGGTCACAAACACAGGAGTAGTTGGGCTCTAATGGCGCGTAACAAAGTAGCAGCTGTAGTTTGTCTGGTAAACAAACACGATAGTATGCCGTAACTTGTACTGGACAAACTAATCCTGCGTTACAACAAGTCCACTCTTTTTTTTTTTTAGGCAAACTTACGAGGATCCTGGTTGGTGGAGTGATGTCGTCCTACAGAGTCTTGGCTCCTCCATCAGCTCTCCTCAGCCAGAGTCCTGGTCTGGAACAAACAGCGCGAGTCTGGCCCTAAAGTCTGGTAACAAACATATAGTTTGAGAGATTTTTAAGCCCTTTATTTCCCCTTTGTTTTGGTTCATACAAACTTACAATCCTTGTTGGTAGAGTGATGGTCATCCTCCAGATTCACGGCCCCTACCAGCTGGCCTCCGCTCCAGAAACACGTTCTAGTAAGAAACACAGCGGTAGTTGGTTAACGCATGTCAAAGTAACAGCTCTATTTTGCCCTTTAGGTCAACCATGTAAGTAAATACAAACTTACGAAGAATCCTTGTTGGTCGATTCCTAGTTGTCCTCCAGCATCTCAGCTCCTCCATCTGCTCTCCTCAGACAGAGTCCTGGTCTGGAACAAACAGCAGAAGTCTTGCTTCAACATGTGGTAAAACAGATGTAGTCGTCTGGTATATTGTTACAAACGCCGGTGGTTTGTGGTAGCAGTATTCTACGAGAAGTGGCAGTGAGTGTGATGTCACAGAGTCAGGCTCCATCTACCCCACGACAGACATCCTCCACCAGGCAGGGCCGTCAGCACGGCTCCTCCACCAGGCAGGGCCGTCAGCACGGCTCCTCCACCAGGCAGGGCCGTCAGCACGGCTCCTCCACCAGGCAGGGCCGTCAGCACGGCTCCTCCACCAGGCAGGGCCGTCAGCACGGCTCCTCCATCCGCTCTTTCAGCACGGCTCCACCATCAGCTCCTTCAGCCATGGATACCTGGTCTGGTTACAAACACAGAAGTTTAATACATATTTTGTAAAGCAAAAAAAGAGGAAAACATTTTCCCAAATTAATCTTTTCAAAATGTCACCACCATTCAGAAAGCAAGTGAAAAGGTTTATGTAAAACCAGCCCTCCCTGACCAGCTCTGTCCCTGACTCTAAACCCTGACTCTCAACCCTAACGCTGAACCCTCCGAGGACAGGAAGACGCTCCTTCAGTGTAAAGGTTCAAGGAGATTCTCCTTCAGAGTAAAGGTTCGAACCACGGAGAAGGAAGAAGAAGGAGAAGGAGTAGAGAGTAGTGAAGTAATGAGGTTAGTGACAGACGTGAGGGAAAGGCGTGTGGAAGCACACGGCTACATGTGGGGTCAAGAAGATCACTCCCACTGGAGGTCATTGATACATCAGCCTCAGACCGCCGAGCTCAGCATGTCTTCTGGAGGAAGAGGCTCAGATGAACTGAGGAGACGGGACCAGCAGGATGTCCGGATCAGGTGGGGTTCAGCTCAGGTGCGTCTGCCCCCGACCAAACAGGATCAGGTGAGGTTCAGCTCATGCGTGTCTGCCCGGACAAAACAAGGACATTGATTAGGTTCAATATTCAAAAGATGCAACATTATCTGAACCAAAGAGACGTCATTAAGGAGCAGGCAGGCTTTAGGGCGCCTTGCTCAAGGACGTATCACTGTATTCTGAGGACTTGAACCCGGCACCATTGGTTTGAGAGTTGAACCCCCAACCCCCTACCTAGTCCACTATATCCAGATAATGCAAACTTACGAGGAATCCTTGATGGTAGAGTCCTGATCGTCCTCAGGATTTGCCTTCCAGATGTACAGCTTCTCCGTCCGTCCTCCAGATTCCTGGTCTGGTTACAAACGTAATTTGTCTCTATTGTAAGGTCACAAACACAGTAGTAGTTGGTCTCTAATGTAAGGTCACAAACACAGGAGTAGTTGGGATCTAATGGCGCGTTACAAAGTAGCAGCTGTAGTTTGTCTGGTAACCAACCACAGTACTAGTACGCCTTAACTTCTACTGGACAAACTAATCCTGCATTAAGTCCACTCTGCTTACTTTATGGCTCCTCCATCAGCTCTCCTCAGCCAGAGTCCTGGTCTGAAACAAAAAGCGCAAGTCTGGTCCCAATGTCTGGTAACAAACTTGTAGTTTGTCTTAATTTTAAGCCCTTTATTTCCACTTTGTGGATACAGGTTAATACAAACTTACAATCTTTGTTGGTAGAGTGACGTCATCCTCCAGATTCACGGCTCCCCATCAGCTCGCCTCCGCTCCAGAAACACGTTCTAGTAAGAAAACACAGCGGTAGTTTGTTAACGCATGTCAAAGTAACAGCTCTATTTTGCCCTTTAGTTCAACCATGTAAGCAAATACAAACTTACGAGGAATCCTTGTTGGTTGATTCCTAGTTGTCCTCCAGCGTCTCAGCTCCTCCATCTGCTCTCCTCAGAAAGAGTCCTGGTCTGGAACAAAGAGCAGAAGTCTTGCTTCAATGTGTGGTAAAACGGATGTAGTCGTCTGGTATATTGGTACAAACGCCGGTGGTTTGTGGTAGCGGTATTCTACGAGAAGTGGCAGTGAGTGTGATGGTCACTTCTACCCCACGACAGACATCCTCCACCAGGCAGGGCCTCCGTCAGCTCCTCCACCAGGCAGGGCTTTCAGCATGGCTCCTCCACCAGGCAGGGCCTCCATCAGCTCCTTCAGCCATGGATTCCTGGTCTGGTTACAAACACACTTGGTCTCAGCAGTAAATCACCTTGGGGCGCAATACACCCCACCTCCTGCATCTGAGGTTCACTTGTAAAATGGAAGACTAATTTAAAACATTTAAACACTTAAATTAGACAACGTCTGCAGATTTTGCATTCAGCAATTCATCCACTACGGTCATAGCAGCACCAGAAACAATAATGGCTCATATGACTCCTACACAAAACCGGTATGAATTAACTCAAATCACAGCTTGGCACAGATGTAAAGTCATAAGTTGATCAAAACCAGACCTAAACCTCTGAGGATTTTAGTGTTTCAGATGAGCTTGGTGATGGTTACCCTCTGGTCCGGTGCTGCAGGCCCCTGGTCTCCAGCCTCAGTCTCCGGTCCATCCTGGCACCACAAGCCTCCGGTCCCAAGCCTCTCAGCCTCACCTTTGAGCTACAGCAGGAGGTTTATATCAGCAAGTAACAGTGAAGTAACAATGAACACTAAGAAGTATCAATATTAAATCAAATTTACTCAACTTGTCTTCCACCTTGAAATGATTTTCAGCCTTCACCAAAAATTGGGCCGCAAGTAGAACGCCGTTTTGTACGCAGCGAGAGTCCCGTCAACGTGGTTAAAAGTACGGCGCAACCATCGGAAATTAACATATTGTACGAAATTCGTGTCAGTGTTCTTATGGTTGTCAAGACTACAACTTTCTATGCTAACCATTGGGACTAAATCAAGTGACCGCACTCAGAACCTTCCACGGCGGGAAGCACAAACCGTCCGACTGGAATCCGAACATTCCAGCCGGAACCAACCAAAGAAAAAACGTAACCAGCCTCACCTTGAGCTGAACGGAGGAAGATCCTGAAGTCCAGCGATGGTCTTCATTAAAATACAGCCAACAGACTTACCTTGAGGGGATCTGTTTGTTGCTGTTGGTCATTAATACTATTCAGTGTAACATTACATTATTATGCACCCAGTGTGTACAAGTTATAATCACTCAAAACCATACGAAGAACCAAACTACCATGCACAACAACTTTAAACCTAAAATCCTGGAATCATTCAATGCAAAACCGTGTCTACATTTTACAATTATCTAGATTATTCAGGGTACAAACCAGAGAAAATCTAAACGTTGAGCTCACAGAGAGCCGACCATAGCCCTGCAACGTCACCCTGACCGCCTCATCACAACAGCAAATCATGCCAGCCAGCCAACGCATGTACATTTCAAGTGAGCATCCGAGTGAAAGGACTGCCCATATTAAAAATAAGCCAAATTCCTGACTTTTCCAACCATCTTCATGGTTTAAAGATTTAGACTTGACATTCCATTACGTTCTAATCCCCTTAGTCTGCTCCCTCGTTACTTATAAAACACTACATCTCCATCCCAAGAGTGTTGCATCCTACTCATGGGGGTGTGGTCTGAGTGAGCAGAGATGCATGCTGGGATACAGTGCCGTCTGAAGTCTTCAGTTCTATAGAAACGCCCCTCAGGAGAAACCAAGTGTTTGTGAATCTGTCGTGACATCAGTTACATGAGCTGGAATATCCTTCAAGATGGCGCCAGGATTCTGAGAGGAGAAAGGCCAAGAGGAAGATGTGTGGGTTCTTCCTCTCAGCCAGTGGAACACACCAACGGTCTTCATCAGAGTACCATGGAACACTTTGAAACATTCTCCTCTTTACATCTTGAAGCCCCAGTGAAGGTTTCCTTACCTCCTCAGCTGAAGAGCACAACTTCAGCTCGAAGAGCGCACTAGATGGAGTTCCCGGATTGGTTCTGATTTAAGGGAACCAATTGTTCAGCTAGTCCTGTCCGAGACAATTAGAGTTCAGCCTGAGAAGACGTGCAACTGAGAGCAAGACAAGATCCACAGGGCTCTCCATCAATCCAGGCTGGTAGGAAGAGCCGTCTCATTACAGGTCTGAAGGTCATCTTGAATATCCATTTAGGTCCCTTTCCAACGTCACACTCTCCTTGTGGAATTCCTTTTGGTGTCCATCCTCCATTGATCCTGATTGGTGTAGTCCTAGTTTGAAGTCACTGATCTGAACACGCCGCTTGCATCCTTTTACCCTTGATTTGGATACTCTCCTTCCTGCCCAGTGTGTTGGATCTCGCTCCGGAGCATCGCTCAGGGCTCTTCATGTCTACTGGAGGCCCTTAAGTAAACGTGTGGCCGTCCATCAGGTATGATTTATTTGCCCACTCCAATATCCCAAGCCAATCACACAGACCCCCGTATGAACATTATCACTGTCAAAGCAAGCCGGACACACACACACACACACAGAACCCAGGACAGGCACGTAGAACCCCATACCAGGTGTGAGTGGGAGACACACACACACCCACACACACAGTAGAACCCTAGCGATGAAAAAATCCATCTCATGTCAAACCCAAACACACACAACACTGATCCATAAAAGGCCAAACAATCATGCAGGGTAAAAACCTCATGCCAAATAACGTTCCATCATCCAACCCCAGCTCTCCTGCCAGGGCACCCAGAACAGAACAACCAATGTCTCCAGAGAAGTTAATTGTGTGCAACATTTTTCAGTGGCGTCCCACATTGGTGATAGATTATGCTTGGCGTCTCCAAAATGTGTCCCAGGTTGATTCAACGTTCTGAAGTCATTTCTTTGTAGTCCAGTGGTTTCCTGAAGGGCCTTCACAGATGCAAACAGTGCAGCTTTAATCAGCCTGAGGACAGAAGGAAGTCATCTCTTCAGAAGACCACTCAGTGGAGGGGGGTTGGCTCTTGAGGAGCAGGATCCATATGGGGATGGCCCCAAATAAGACCTTCTTGGAAATTAAACTTTTCATGAGGACTCACGATGCATGGAGGGGACTGTTGAATGTGTTCCATGGTTCTCTCTGTCAGACTGAAGTTGTGTTTCAGCTGTTGAGATGAGGAGCCCCCTCATCTCCCCCTGGCGTTTCTCCTTCTGAATCCCGTCTCCATCTTAAAGAACATTCCAGTCCATGTAACTGACGTCACGACGGTTTCTGAAACACTTGGTTTCCCCTGAGGGGGCGTGCCTACAGACCTGTAGAATTCAGACAGCTCTGTATCCCAGTATGCACCTCCGCTCACTCAGACCACACCCTCATCAGTAAAGCAACACTCGTGTGTTGAAGATGCAGAGCTCAGGAAAGTAGCTGGAAAGAAGACTTAAGACATCAGAACCCAACCAATTACTCCAGCTTACAACAATAACTTGGATCTCGTAACCATTTTAAAAAAAAATTAAAACCAACATAAACCAAACACCTAAGAAACCAATGAACCAATAAAACATCCTTACTACTCAGATCAACCTTTAGCCAACGGGTTAACTCACCAGGAAGCAAAAATACATCAATGTGCCCAAGAGTAATGAGAAATTAATGACTTACAGTTTGCAGTTCATCTTCATGGTTAAGTTGGGATACTCACAGAACTTCAGTTAAATATCCATGATAGACCTTTGAAGGAAGGAACAGTTTACTCAAGGTCCAAATTTCAAATGAGTTAAACCACTACAATCCCCTTCACACATTATCAGTGATTTATATTCAACATACACATCACATCAGTTGTGCTTTTTTAATTAAAGGGATGAGTCGGATTTGACTGATTTAGATTCATACTTCAAAACGAAAAAAATCTTTATTCAATTCACCTTACTGTGTGCGCGAGTGAGTGTGTTTGTGTGCGTGAGTGAGGAGGAAGCTTTCATCAAAGAGACCAGAGAGACTAATTCACTGGTTATAGGGGACCTTTCATACCACCAGGTGTGAGTTTGATTAGCCATTACAAGCAGGTTTGAAAATGTGCAGCATTGTGACATCACTAGTGGGCGTGTCCTCCTAGATGTGTGCTGGATAGATCAGTCTACCAGCCTACCCAGTGGATGCTTTATTGCGCATTCAAACTTTTTCATAATGCTTTATCTAAATAAACGAAATACACGGTTTATTATAGCTACCTGACTCCTATGCTGTTTATCCCCAAACATCTAAAGTTCCAGTCAAGTTATTGCAGAGTAAAATAAATGCACATTAAACTCAATCACTGAATGCATTTAACCATAATTTACAACATAATGGCATAATCACCTCAGTAGATAGCATCACAGACAACCTCTTCTGGCAACAGCATACAGCAGACTTTCAGAAAGACAGCAGCTCACCCCTTTTATACCCCATGGCCCCTCCCACTAGACAGGCCCAATCAACAGGGGGATTATAATACTGTGGCATTTTGCAAATCAACCATGAATAAACTCATCAAAAATACAGCATGCGTGTTAAAGTTCATTTCATCTTGTAGATCAGTGATTTTCACAAGTGCATTTAGGCTAGTTGCTCATTAATGTCCAATGTCAATGTCCAGTGTACTCCTTTGACACAAGGAAAATTGGTTTGGCCCAAATTGGGCCAATCAGTGCCAGCAGGTGTTTCCTGACGCCATATTTAAAGCCCTCAGCCCCACCCTGACTCTTTTAGTCTGCAGTACAGAGCCATGATGAGAGGGAGAGATTGTTTGTGAGTGTTGCTTGAATAAATAGCTTGAATATACTGTATGCTTGAAGGTTTGCTGTTCATACACTATCCATCAATGTGCGCTATTGATAGGCAGTTAAACAGACAGGGACAGTGGTCAAACTGTCACATCACCTCCCTCCTCTCCAGGAACTGCAAGTTCAGGAAGGCGGGACAGGTAATCGGCAAGCAAGTTCGTTTTTCCAGCTCTGTAAGTAATATTGAAGCAATATGGCTGTAATGCCAAGTACCATCTGGTGACACAGGAGTTCTTATCCCTCATGGAGTTGATCCAGCTCAATGCCCGGTGGTCCATTTCCAAATCAAAGTTCCGTCCAAGTAGATAATACCGAAGGCTGTCCAATGCCCACTTGATGGCAAGACATTCCAAGGGAAGGCAAGGCATATTTATTTGTATAGCACATTTCATACACGTGGCAATTCAATGTGCTTCAAACAAATGCAAAATGAAAAAATAAAATGAATAAATAAAATAAAGTACAAATTTGGAACCATACACAATTTTAGCAAAGTCAAATGTAAAATATAGATGGAATACCAACAGCAAAGAGTTGATTTAAAAGTAAAAATGGAGAAAATAGAAAAAAGATGTATAAAAACAATGTGCATTAACTTCCGAAAGCATCTAAAAAGAGTTTGGTCTTAACTCTTGTTTTAAAAATGGTGACAGTGGGGGAGTTTTTGATGGTCTCTGGAAGCTGGTTCCAGAGATGGACACCATAGTGGCTAAAAGCTGCTTCACCCTGCTTTGTTCTGACGGTCTGTTTCAGTAGTAATTGTTTATGTTGTGATCTAAGGGACCTTATTTGGGAATATTGCTTAAACATGTCATGCAAGTAGTTTGGCCCAACCCCCTTCAAAGACTTAAAAACTAGCAGAAGTGCTTTAAAATTAATTCTTTAACTAATTGGGAGCCAGTGCGGGGACCTTAAGATTGGGGTGATGTGATCTCTCCTTCTTGTTTTAGTGAGGACCCTGGCTGCACTATTCTGCATCATTTGAAGTGGTTTTATAAATTTTTTGGGAAGTCCTGTGAAAAGAACGTTACAATAATCAATCCTACTAGTGATGAATGCATCTATGATTTTTTCCAGATCCTCCTTAGACATATATCCTCTAAGTTTGTTGATATTTTTAAAGGTCCCATGACATGACATTTTTTTCATGTTTTCTAAGTTATCTAACATAAAGATGAGTTCCCCTAGCCTGCCTATGGTCCCCCAGTGGCTAAAACTTACGTTTAGTGTAAAACGAGCACTAGCTGTTCTGCTCGCCTTTGAAAAAACGGAGGCTCAAGCACGCTGATTTGGAATGTCTTTAGGTATGTTGTCACAAAGCATCTAAGCTCCTCCCCTTACTCTGCCTGGCCCGCCCAGAGACGTTGGCCCGCCAATGAGACACGACCATGCGAGCGCCACATGTGTGTGTGAATGCACACACTTTAACGCAAGTGTTTCTTGTCGGTTCTTTGACGTCTCTTGTACTTCCACAACGAGACTGTAGTGGGGGTTATCTGAGCCATGGTTGGAATAGGGAATTGGGGGAGAGGAACTTTGGCTTTGACTCGCTGAAGTACATGAACTGCGACATGCCGGCTAAAGGCTGTGTGCGCCTCACCATTGCGATACATCCAGACAGAGCGCATGGTACCGTGGCTGCAAGCCGCTCAGGGCCACACCCCCACCCTCCTCCTTGACCCGCCTCGCTCCTCATTTGCATTATAGCTACAGACACCAAAACAGCGCATTTGGGGGAAGCTCAATATGCCACTAGCTCGGAGTGGCTGTACCTCTGCACCACGGCTGAATTCCGGGAACGTCTTTTAATACTGTGTTAGTTGCCCACTAATGGAAGTATGCTGATTTTGTGACTGATTTAATGTGACTGCTAAAATTTAAGTTATCTATAAGGACACGAGGTTTTTTACCACACCTTTTGCTATTAGGCCTTTTCTTTCGAGTAAGGCAGAGTACTTTTGCCTTTCCTCCTTCTTTCCAAAAACTACCGCCCCTGCGGCGTGGACCGGGGAACCTGGAGGGGTGGGTCCGTTCCCGTCAGAGACCTGGTCCTCGGCTGACGTCGCCGCCGGGCGCCGCGTGGCCCCGTAGGCTGGTCGAGCGTACCCTCCGGCGCGGCGGGGAGGCTCTCTTCGGGGTCGGGATCCCCGTTCCGGGTTCCACAGCCGGTTGAAGATCGGGCAGTCCCTCCCTATCAGAAGAGGTACCGGCAGAGGGGGCACTATTCCTGCATTATGCTTTATTGTGCATGCAAACTTTTTCATAATGCTTTATCTACATAAACGAAATACGCGGTTTATTATAGCTTTAAATAGCTACCTGACTGCTATGCTGCTTATACCCAAATGTCTAAAGTTCCATTCAAGTAATTTGAAATGAATACAAGTGAGGCAGACCTTACACACACACACACACACACACACACACACACACACACACACACACACACACACACACACACACACACACACACACACACACACACACAGATCTGACTGGGGATAGGATAGGTTAATACACTTGAGGTGGTAAACAGGTTGTTTATTCTCTTGCCAGAAGGACTATGTCTGTCTAGACTATGCTACTTATAAATGTTTATGAATATTTTCTTTATTTATTTTTCCCAAAGATCATATTCGGGGCTAATTGAATAACATCCGAGGCTTTAGCCCCGAATAAAACAGCATAGGGACGCCACTGGCTAACACGTAACAACAGCAAATCTGGACATGGTAGTCATGAATTAAGTCATGCTAATCGACTTTAGAGAATTGATGGGGATGTTCTTTTAATTGTTATTCAAGCAATGTATGTCTCGTGACAATTGCCAATTTACCATGAACACACTTGCACACATGAACAACACCGATGATCACCGTCGATCTCCGTCATTCACTCTGCCTAACTCTGGCTGATTCACCGGGTTTGGGCGTTAGAGCGCCCTCTGGTGGAAAGACTTTTTTTTCCTTTTTTTTTAATTCATTTATCGGCCATTATAAATGCCGATACCGAATAGTTTGAAAAATGCCTAATATCGGCCGATAATATCGGCCTGCCGATATATCGGTCGGGCTCTAGTGTGAATTCATAATGAACGTGCCAAATGCCAGTCACATGGGAAGAGTATGGGAACGGCAAATTAGGACAGTAAAAAGCATCCTAAGCTCTGTTCTTTCACAGAGTAATGGCCGTTTGAACGACTTTTCTTTGAGAACATTCCTTTAAGAAGTAATGTCAATAGTAAATAGCCACCCACTTACTACTGATAGCATAAACGATCCCAACGCTCTAGATCCACTTACCCCAAACCATTTACTTACCATGAAGGCCACAGTTCCACTTCCTCCTCCAGGAATATTTGTAGCAGAAGACCTGTACGCCAAGAAAAGATGGCGCAAAGTCCAGTACCTAGCTGAACAGTTTTGGGGGAGATGGAGGAAAGAGTATTTGGCAAACATTGCACTCAGACAGCGTTGGCATTCTCCTAGGAGAAATGTAAAACCTGGAGATGTAGTAATAGTGAAAGAGGAAGGAATTCCTCGCTGTGAGTGGAGACTCGGCAGAGTAACTGAAGTATGCAAAGGCAAAGATGGCCTGGTAAGGAAGGCCTCAGTGCAAATAGGAAATAGGAGTTTAAACAAAAGGGGTCAAAGGCTTACTAATTCATCAATACTTGCACGTCCCATTCATAAATTAGTTGTACTCATAGAAAGCAAATGAGATGTTTGTCTGTAGTTCATTTAAAACCCACATACAGCTATAGTGAGAATCAAGAAGGCTATGAGTTAAAGGTCTTACACGTGTTCATAATTGATTAAGGAGCACCAGAATGGGTGTGGCTCAATTAGCCTATGAGCTACAGCTGCAGACTATTACGGCTAACAGCCAGACAGGAATATGTGCATTTTTTAAAACATGGTTTAAAACAGTGAAGATGCCATTCACATCTTCACAGGCTGGATCAGTTAAACTTCGGGCGGGGGCTAAGTCCCAACAGGGACACCCCGTCCCCAGGAATCTAACATTCTGAACCTATCCACCATCTTCCATCTGTCAGAAACGGAAACGGAAGAGGGGCCTTAGTTTCATCCCCACCACCCGTATTGCAGATAAACTCGAATTTCTCGGAGACGTCCATAAATATATCTGGTCCTTCAAACTTATCGAACATTTCCATGGCCGTCCCGGTGGGCCCAGTCTTGTCGGGGAACCTCACCGCACTCCTCCACAACAATAAACACATAGCCATTGTGGTAACCCAGCACGGTGAGCGAACCACCACCTCCCGAAACAGGACACATCTTTGCTGGGCGAAAGCCAAAAAGGTCCATGTCAAGTCTCTGAAAACACAAAAGAACGAAAAACCTGGGAGGAATCAACTGTCCTATCCCCCGTGGGTGGAATCCCGTCACCCAAGAGGACCGGTCTCTCCGTACAGGAGCCACATGGCTGGGAGAGCCCTGAATGAGTGGAGAAGCAGGCTATTTAAGCCCTGCTTCACCACCTGGTCCTCTGCATGTCCTTAATTGGCCCGGGCCGGGTTGCCACACCATATATAACCACTCACCCAACATTTTAGAAACACCCAACATTACTGGACAAAAATATACGGCACTTAGACACCTGCGTAATTACAAACACATAGTCATTAAACCCGCTGACAAAGGGTCCAAAATAGTCATCTTAGACACACAACAATACCTCTTAGAAGCACACAGACAGTTAGGGAACACATTACATTACAGACCCATACAGGATTCACTCCAATTGGCCACACAACATCAAATTCTGAATATATTTACTGACCTCCATAAACGTAAATACATCACACATAGACAGAAAATATATTTAGATGGTCCAGACACTCCACGCGAACGCCTCTTTTACCTCCTGCCAAAGATCCACAAGGCGCCTGAGTCCTGGACGGTCCCCTTCTTAGTGCCGCCGGGACGGCCCATCATCTCCCACTGTGGCAGCGAGTCCTCTGCAGCAGCTGAGTTTATAGAGTACTACCTCAACCCCATCTCCCGGAAACACCCAAGATACCTACCACTTCATCCAAACACTATATAAGACACCGCTTTCAACCAGGCCTGCCTTAACCTGCCATTGGGCCCTGGGGCTGAGAGGTTTCGTAGGCCCCCTGAGAGGGGATCTTACAAGAAGATGTGTAACTTTTTTCCGACATTTTGCCGTTGTTGACGGGGGGGGGGGTGTGTGAGACGACTGTGGCTGTGGTGTCAAGGGGCCACTGGCCCTCTTTTTTCTTGGCTGATGATAGGCCTCTGATCTTTGTAACCCCCAAATAAAAAATCACATTGTCTTGGGCCTTCGCCGATCGGGGGGCCTATCATGGGCCAGTATAAAATAAAAAAAATATATATTTTTTTTTTTACTGCAGCTCATGATAGGCCCCCCGATCGGCGTAGGCCCTGGGGCTTCAGCCCAGGCAAGCCCGTGCATTAAGGCGGCCTTGCGTGCGTGTATTAGTTTTAAAATGCATAGTTTCCTTCTCCCAAGTCAACATTAAGGGAGGAGACAGGACCCAGCAAAAAACGTAGGAAATATGATCCTGAGTGCGTTTCTGGTTGTCTGTGGAGAGCAAGTTCCCCCAGATCTCCACTAAGGCTATGGAAGTCTTAATCCCCTTCATCTCCACGTGCTTGTGTGAGTGTGGGTTTTCCGAACTGACCCTGATTAATAACAAATCCAGATCAAGGCTGCAGGTGGAGGACGACATGCGTGTATTTCTCTCTGCACTGCACCCCCGCATCGAACACCTCTGCGCGTCAATTTCACCCAATTTGAAAACTCCTGGTCTATGCGATACATCGGTAAATGCACTGGTCCACGCAATTAAATGCAATTATTAAACCTTTTAACTTAACGTTTTGATTCCATACACTCCACAGGACTCTACGGAGCCCCTCTGGTGACATCTGGGAAAAAAAAATATATCTGTTTGCCCGACTTAGTGATCTGTTTGCATGACTTGATAATCTGTGGCCACAATTTAATAAATTAAGGGAACGAGATAACTAATTTGTGGCCACCGTTTAATAATTTGTGGGAACAAGATAATTATTTTGTGGCCACAGTTTAATAATTCGTGGGAACGAGATACTTATGTTGTGTTTTATGTTTTGGTTGTCTATTGTTGCAGCAGGGGTTGGACGCATGTCGTTCTATTTTAACCTCGGAATGAATTACAATAACATTCTAAAGTCACTTGCTGTTAGGCAAGGGGTTATAATAAGTAAGAGGCACTTAATTAGGCTGCTAAAAATGCACGGGTACAGCCGAAGACAATATGATGACCTCGGTGACATGATAGAGGATGGACCTCGTTTTGACAGCTACACCAGCACCAAGTGTCGGGGCGGACCTTAGAAGCCACCGAACTCCTCTAGGCCTCCATAAAGTAGCCTCCAATGACATGTGGATCACTGCTGGTGTATGCCGCTTTAAGCCAAATTATTTTACGGGAAAAGCTGTCTATGCAACCATTGATGCAGATTCCATATGGTTTTCATTTATCATATGAATCGGTATGCCAGATATAATTATCATTTGCAAGGATGCCAAATGATAATTAATAATTTCATGCATTTGCTGTAGGCCTACATCCATCTGTATCCATGCAGGTTTCCATTTCCCTTCAGCTGTTGCATGATAAAGTCTATCTCGTCACCGAGGTCATCATATTGTCTTCGGCTGTACCCGTGCATTTTTAGCAGCCTAATTAAGTGCCTCTTACTTATCATAACTCCTTGCCTAACAGCAAGTGACTTTAGCATGACATTGTAATTCATTCCGAGGTTAAAATAGAACGATATCTCTTATATCTTGTCCATAGCCGACATGCGTCTAACCCCTGCTGCGACAATAGACAACACAGCCACACTCGAATTATTAAACTGTGGCCACAAAATAATTATCTTGTTCCTTCAAATTATTAAACTGTGGCCACAAATTAATTATCTTGTTCCCACAAATTATTAAACTGTGGCCACAAATTAATTATCTCGTTCCCGCAATTTATTAAATTGTGGCCACAGATTATCAAGTCATGCAAACAGATCACTAAGTCGGGCAAACAGATATATATTTTTTTCCCAGATGTCACCAGAGGGGCTCCGTAGAAATAAACTCGGACAGTAGTGCTGAACAGGTTCATCCAATCAGCGCCCCTGTTGACGCCGAAGGCAGTCATGTGACCGGAAGAGAGCGTAACCATGTTTCATAAACACCATCAGGGAGGAGCGCAGCTGACACCCACCGCATCAGGCGCTTCGATCTTCGCCGTTTTTATACCAGTAAAATAGATAGTGCTGGATCTATTGCATTTGAGACGTGAGTTTGCTTGAGCATTTCTTTTAGCAGTCCTTAGAATGGAATATTGGTTTCCGAAACATGTTAATTTGCCTTGTTTGACTGATGAACATAGTTTATGTAACTGCGCTTACGTAAATTAACTTTTGTTTTTCTTCGCGCAAAAGAGAGATGCTGAAAACGATAGGAAATGCACTGTTCTCCAAAATCCAAAACCCAAAGTTCATACCTGGGGAAAAGCAGGTAAATAATCGCAAATGTCACTATTCACTCACTATATCACTATTAAACTACCACTATTATAACCATGCAGTCAGGTTTAATGAAGCGTCCTGTGAAGAAGATCATGTTAAAGTGTTACCTGTATGTGGCTGCGCTTGTCATGTGATTCCAGGGAGAGGACTATGAGGTCCGCACTTACCCGGCTGCCAAATGGGTCAGCACCACCACAACTGGGATGCACTGGGACCCTGCCATTAGCACTGGCTTCCGCAGGCTGTTCAAATACATCCAGGGCGCCAATATGAACAGTGAGTTTGGACTTCTGGCCTGAATATTGCTGAACGACGAGGGAAAAAAAGACAAGAGGGTTTCACTTTTTACATGAAATTGTAAACCTCTTTGAGTCAATGGTCATACCTCTGTACTTTTACCCTGGCTGCTACCCCTGTCATTGTCGTGGATAATACCCACGGTCTAATACTGTAACAAATTAGAAGAGGACGAGAAGGACTAGGGTTGAATGATCAAGGCGATATTGTCACTAAAGATAGTAACAACATCACCTGAGTTGGTTTGCAAAAGAACTGGCCTATTCGGCCCGTTTTTTTTCGGCCCCCCTTTGCTTCCCACATACATACATTCATACCTGCAAGCATTAAATACAAATAGTTACATATTAAACATTAGTTATATGAAGTATACATATTATGCATTAGTTATATGAAGTCAGGTCTTTGATTAAAATCCATTCATCGCCTTGTTTATTAACCTGATATTAAATCACCATAACTTACCAGGGTTAGGGTTAACTAACCCTAACCCTAACCCTACCATGTGTTTAAGAGATGAGCCATGGGAAAGCAATATTAATTTAAACAGTAAAATATGCATTTGTATTGGTTAACAATGCCACTTGATTTGTCTGTGGCATACACAGTCATAATCCTAAAGTTGGTAGTGTCTGATTTGAACCGGGGTAAGGATTAGTTACCTTAACTCTAATTTAAGGCTGCAGAATGTTTTTACTGTCAGCAACCGTTTGTTAGACATATCTTTAGGTTGCATCTACTCCCAGAAACTTGCACCCTATATCATTGTTCGTATTCGTCTTCTTACCTGTTTCCTGCATTTCATGTGTCAGAGTCCAATGAGTCTATCACATGTCAGCAGCCTCTAGTTGGCAGTCCATCAATGGTTTCTCAAACAGGATATTTTATTATTCAGGACTTAATTGCAGGTGCACCTGGGCAAGCCCCTATAGGCCTGTTCATGTATTGCACTTTAATGCAATCACAGAAACATACAGGAAGTGAGGTTAACAAGTGTGTTCCAGAGGTGACCGTAGAGACGCCTGTTTCACACCTGTTTCATGCCTGTTTCATGACTGTTTGTTGCTCCAGAGGTGACCGTAGAGACGCCTGTTTCATGACTGTTTGTTGCTCCAGAGGTGACCGTAGAGACGGCTGTTTCATGACTGTTTGTTGCTCCAGAGGTGGCCGTGGAGACGCCTGTTTCACGCCTGTTTCATGACTGTTTGTGGCTCCAGAGGTGGCCGTGGACATGACGGCCCCGGTGTCCTGCCTGGTGCATCCCGGCGCGGGCCCGGCCTGCGAGAGCTCCTTCACCGTGTCCTTCTACATCCCAGAGGAGCTGCAGGACGCCCCCCCCGAGCCCAGCGACCAGACCGTCTTCCTGGAGAGCAGGAAGGAGTTCACGGCCTACGTCAGGTGGGAGGGAGGGAGGGAGGGCCTACGTCAGGTGGGAGGCAGGGAGGGATGGAGCGAAGGCCTACGTCAAGTGGGTGAGAGGTAGGGAGAGCGGGCCTACGTCAGGTGGGAGGGAGGGAGGGAGGGCGGGCCTATGTCAGGTGGGTGGGTGGGGGGGAGGGAGGGAGGAGGGCCTACGTCAGGTGGTGGGAGGGAGGGAGGGCCTACGTCAGGTGGTGGGTGGGAGAGCTTACGTTGTACAGGACGTGGAGGATGTGCAACGTACAATAAGTGCATACATTAAGAACAAACAAGTAAGGGGGAAGCTATGCAGTCTAGGTGATATATTTCATTTCATTCATAAAACACATCAATATGTGGGCTGTTAGTGTGTATAATAATACCGTGGTGAGTCCTCTGGCCACTCATCTCCTATCTCCCTGTGCGTCACGTAGAACCTACGGCGGGTTCTCCAACGAGCAGGTGAAGCGGGAGAACCTGCTGAAGCTGGTGGAGAGCCTGACCAGGGACGGCGTGTCCTTCCAGGAGCAGCCCTACTACACGGCGGGCTACGACAGCCCCTTCAAACTCACCAACCGCCGCAACGAGGTGTGGATCCTGAAGAAGGCCGAGGGCTGAGGCGGCGGGAAAAAACTACAAAGATGGCCGACGAAAACAGGGTCCAATGCTTTTTTTATGTTGCTTTTTTTTACATTTACTGGATTATTGTTCTTTTTGATTGCTTAAATAATTGCACTGATGTTGATTTATAATGTCAGGCCACTTCAACGCTAATTTGATTACCTCAACAAAAGGGACGAAACGGCAAGGGTAAATCTCAACGTGTGCATCTGTACAGCATTTAAATTCAGAGATATTAGCCTTTGTTGTCCACCAGGTGGCGTCATTACACATTCTATTTTGGATCGCATCGTAGAACGTCTGATGACCTTGGATACCTCATAGTGGAGTGGCGGTTATGAGGGGAAATTTTGGTAAGGGGAGGTTGAAATCCACGAATAGAAACAAGGGAAGATTAATGGGATTTCCTGTAGTATGCACTGACTAGGCTGCACCAAAATATTTAAGGAAAAACACATGATCAAACGAGGCGATAAGGGAAGAACTTTGATTATCTTTTGAACCAAATGAAAAAGTGTGATCGCTCAAAGTTACGGGTAATTATTGTTGGGAATGGACATTTATCTTTGGACTATAGATTTTTTTAGTTTATAGCCTACATTTATTGTTACCTAGGTTTAGCATTCAAGGCCATGTTGTTTACAATCAGCTTGCTAGCACTGCAGCCTGGATCACATGGTCATGCAATCTCTCTCCCCGGTCGTTCAGGAGAAATATGAAAAAACATCTCTTGGAAGGGTTATCTAAGATTATGAGACATCTTAAAAGAAACTTAAACCCGCTCCACTTAGTGGGGTGGGCCAAAATAGCTGCTTTCAGCTTAAACCTTAGATAACAAATGAGTCATTCAACACGTACAATTGGTGTAATGGCGTGATGTTGCTTAATTCTCGAACAGGCCTACCACTTACTATATTTAAGTGTTTTAGGGACATTCATCTTTTGAATCGCAGTGGGTACACCAATAAGCTATAGCTGACAATTTACACATTTGCAATGCTAAACCATACTGAATCCTGTTAGGGTCTACTACCCTTAAACATGCACCACTGTGCCTTTCTGAAATGTAATGAAATCATACCTGCTTTATTTTTCTATAATTGATACATTGATGAATGTCATTTATGTGATATAATCTAAGAGGGAACAGCTGCACTTAACTTAGCGCTGCCTCATAAAGTGTGATGAAGTGGTGGTAATAAATGTAACTCATTATGACCTGGTGTACTATTCTGGGGATTCATTGTCTTCTGTTCATTATAGCAATTTTACTAAATCATTTATTTGTGCTGCCATTATTAATGTGAACAGTGAACAGGCCATAAAATGAGTACTATTTATTAATACTATAATCAGGTAAATCGAAATGGCCGTCGCAATTATGAAAGCATAGGAGCATTTAAATGTTAGTAATTTCATAGGAAGTAATGCTATTTTGGTAATTCTTTTTTTTGTAATTAATCCAGATTTTTTCATTATGTGATTGCTTGCAAGTTTGCGATAGCCTAGCTTAATTAACGGTACGTGGAATCAGGTTCTTACAATACTTAAACTCTAGAATCCTCTCAATATGGCGTAGTATGGCCGACAGAAAACCCCTCGAGGCATTGTTAGGTACGAGCCCTATTTATCGCTCCCTCTGCTCATCCCTGTCGTCTGACTTTCCCTTCATCCTTTGTTGCCCGTCTGACGCACGCTGACTCAGCCTCTATGTTTGCGGAAGGCTCACTCCTGATATCATGTTCAGCTACTCAGCAGAAACGGAGGGATGACATCCCTCTGATGTCCACAGCATGGAAAGTATGCAAAGCTCGTGTGGTTCGAACTCTTTACGGCGTCCGAACGCGTACAGCGTACATACACCGCGTGCGCACACACACAAACACGCAAACAATAACAATGAATAAAGTCTGTGTTCATCCGTATATATATTAAGGGTCACATTCAACCATCTGCTAGTGAGCCTGTAACTCAATTTACCTTGCCCAATTACTTATTTGCTTAAGCCAATAAGCAATGAGAGACGTTTTATTAAATCAATTCAGTAAATTCGATTATTTGGATAAATTCGTTTTCAGGTAAAGCATCAATCTTAAATGTTCTATACAACACATGTGCATGACTCACTCTACTTAGGAAAACCTAACCTCAACCCAATCTCCTTTTTAGTGCATTTACTCAGCAATGTCAGATAAATTGGGATGTCACGAAGGGAACCTGTATTGATTAGTGTTGGAGCACCAGATGGTCGCAGTGGACAGCAAACGGGCCAACAGCCCCGACCTTGAGATGAGGACACCCCCAGAGAGCCTGTATGGTATGTTCCAGAGGGGCGCCTTCGGGAACGCTGCGAACGCTGGAAACCTGCAAGACTGAATTACTTCAGGATGGACACATTGAGAGGTGAACACTGCATCTCTGCAAGGCCCTAAAGGAAGACACCTTGGCTAAACATGTCACCTCCATGGCATGTCATGATGAGTCAGCTGTGAGTGTGTGAGTGTGTGTGTGTGTGTGTGTGTGTGTGTGTGTGTGTGTGTGTGTGTGTTGTGTGGTGTGTGTGTGTGTGTGTGTGTGTGTGTGTGGTGTGTGTGTGTGTGTGTCAGTGACAGACACAGGTATGGCAGCTCCCAGACTAGGTATAGACTATTTAGGTCCGTGATTTATGCCGGTGTCCAGAAGTTGCGAGACACATAAATTATGACCCCTTCGCTCTGGGGGGGAGGGAGGAAGGGACAGGGGGAGGGAGGGAGGAAGGGACAGGGGGAGGAAGGGACATGGGGAGAGAGGGAGGAAGGGACATGGGGAGAGAGGGAGGGAGGGAGGGAGGGACATGGGAGAGAGGGAGGAGGGAGGAAGGACATGGGGAGAGAGGGAGGAAGGGACAGGGGGAGGAAGGGACAGGGGGAGGAAGGGACATGGGGAGAGAGGTAGGAAGGGACATGGGGAGAGAGGGAGGGAGGGACATGGGGAGAGAGGGAGGGAGGGAGAAAGGGACATGGAGAGGGAGGGAGGGACATGGGGAGAGAGGGAGGGAGGGACATGGGGAGAGAGGGAGGGAGGGAGGAAGGGACATGGGGAGAGAGGGAGGGAGGGACATGGGGAGAGAGGGAGGGAGGAAGCGAAAGGGGAAGGGCGAGAGGAAGGGAGGGAGGGAGGGAGGGAGGGAGGAGGAAGGAAGCGACAGCCTTTGGAGTTTTCCCGAAGACGGATGAGAGCAGGTACCATGGCGACGGCGCTAATGGGGCGACGACTTGGGGTGGCCGGGGCAGATGGCCGTGAATCACGTCCGCCCTGGGGGGAGGAGGAGGGGGGAGAGGAGGAGGAGGAGGGGAGGTGATGGGGAGGAGGAGGAGGAGGGAGAGGAGGGGGGAGAGGAGGGGGAGGGAGAGGGGGAGGAGGAGGAGGGGGAGGAGGGAGAGGGAGGAGGAGGAGGAGGAGGAGGAGGAGGAGGAGGAGAGCCGGGGGCTACATCCCGCCCGAGCAGCAGGTGAGCACGACGGGCCGTGACGCGGCGGATGGAGGGCTGCTGGTGCCGTGGGTGGTGTCGTCGTCGTCGTGGCGATCGTGACGCGGCGGATGGAGGGCTGCTGGTGCCGTGGGTGGTGTCGTCGTTGTCGTGGCGATCGGGACGCGGCGGATGGAGGGCTGCTGGTGCCGTGGGTGGTGTCGTCGTTGTCATGGCGATCGGGACGCGGCGGATGGAGGGCTGTTGTCACACGCGTACACACACACGCACGCACACGCACACTGCAGGAGTGGGATTATTTGGACCTGACATCATAGCCATCTGAATGTAATTGAGAAGAAATATATATATATATTTACTAATTGAGAAGAAATATATGTATACATACTTTAGCACGGGGCTGGTACATCAGAGTGCATCATTGTTCTGGTTGGCGTGCGCCATATGAAGAGCACTCAGCGCTTTGACTGTAAAACCCTTAAGCAGCCCAGTAAGTTACGGCTGGTAGGCTAAGGAAAATGTTGTTTGGCAACATTTGGACTAAGAAACCCTGTAGCACTTTCAAACACAATATATCTTCCCATAATGACAAATAATTTCATGATTAATTACAAAGAAATTACCATAGAAAACACTACCACCAATACAATAATGATCATTCCAACGCTTCCAGGATAATTGTGATGTACAAGCCCTAGTTTGGAGTTGTTGGGTTGTGTGTTGCAGGTTTGGTACAGTGTCTGTTTAGTGTCTGTTAATCCATAACTCAATACCTGTCCCTCCCTCTTATCTGATTGAGCTCCCCTTACCCTCATCCTCTCTGCCTGCTGCTCAACTCAAGGCTGGCTCTTACTGCCTTACAGTTCTGAGATACAATATAATAATAATAATAAATAAGCTTCACCAAAACCTAAACTATGTTCTTTTAAGTCTTTTAAAACACCTCTATAGGTTCAATTCAATTGTATTTGTGTAGCCCTTAATCACCATTACAGTCTCAAAGGGCTTAACAGGCCAAATATTTATGACACCCCCCTTTACCCAAGCCCCCACAAGGGCAAGAAAAACCTCCATTGATTCAGCAAGGAAGAAATCTTGAGAAGAAACGCATAATAGGGGAACCCTTCTTCCTGGGATGGTCAGGAGTGCAATGGGTGCCATAATTGACACACAGATAAATACGTGCACATCATATTTAATTGGTGATGTGGTGCTGGCCGGTTAACCACGAGGAGAGTCCAGGCATCCGTTCCAGTCACCGCAACACGCTAGAACAAACAGAATAGTGAATTAGAATGGAGTACATCGTGGAGATGTATACTGCTATTAATTTAGTAACTGTGTTAACTGTATAAACCGCATCTGTATCGTTTTCACACTCCTATGTTCCAAACGCAAGATTGTAGAGATGCGTTTTGAGCTTTCCTTTGAATAGCTCCACAGAGTCAGCTTCCCTGATCACCGGTGGCAGCCTATTCCTTAGGAAGGGGGCTCGATAGGCAAACGCTCTCTGTCCAGCCGATTTATTTTTAACCTTCTGCATTGAAAGAAGGCCAGCTCCCGAAGACCGGAGGGGCTGAGAAGGACTATAAGGAATGATCAGGTCCTTCAGGTAGGATAGAGATAGTCCATGCAAGGCTTTATAGGTTAGCAGTAGCACCTTCAAATCCGATCTGGAAGTTATTGGTAGCCAGTGCAGAGAGGCGAGAATAGGTGTGATGTGATCAAACTTTCTTGTTTTAGTCAGCAGTCTAGCTGCAGCATTATGTACAAGCTGTGGACTTCTCGTGGTAGAGTTTGGTAGTCCCGAGAACAATGAATTACAGTAATACAGTCTTGATTATATAAATGCATGAATCAGTGTCTCTGCATCTGCTGCAGATGACATTGGTCTGATTGTTGTTCTCAGATGAAAAAATGCAATTCTATTTATACTTCTAACACGTTGGTCAAAACACAGTTGAGGGTTGAACAGGGCACCAAGATGTCTGACA
Source organism: Gadus chalcogrammus (assembly GCF_026213295.1). Taxonomy (NCBI): domain Eukaryota; kingdom Metazoa; phylum Chordata; class Actinopteri; order Gadiformes; family Gadidae; genus Gadus; species Gadus chalcogrammus. The sequence continues at coordinate 13,146,014 of NC_079434.1, read as the reverse complement.
TATGCATTCTTTGGGATGGCGAAGCCATCCAACCAGAGAGGGACATTCTCAAATTCTCTCTGGTCCCGTTTTGTGCCGATAATTATCAGCTCTGTCTTCCCAGTGTTAAGCTGCAGGAAGTTCTGTGACACCCAACTCTTCAACGCAGCCAGACAGCACTTAACCTTCTGGATTTGGGCCGAGTCCCTTGGTTCTACAGGAATAAAGAGTTGGGTGTCATCCGCGTGGCAGTGGAAACTAATTCCGAAACTGCGGATAACTTCGCCCAAGGGAAGCATGTAGATTGCAAAAAGTAACGAACCAAGGACAGACCCTTGTGGTACACCAAAGCGTAGTTTGCAGTGCTTCGATTCTGAACCCTCACGGAGCACAAATTGTGTTCTATCTTTGGGGTACGATTCAAGCCAGCGAAGCGCCGTACCCCCGAAACCAACATAGTGCTCAAGACGGTGAAGAAGAATGCTGTGGTCGATTGTGTCGAACACAGCACTGAGGTACAGCAGCACAAGTCTCGAGCTTGCATTTGTATCCAAAGCAAGAAGGATATAATTTACAACTTTTGTTTCAGTTGAGTGGAAATTCCTGAACCCCGACTGGTAAGGTTCGAAAAGATTGTTCCTCGTCAGATAGTCAGAGATTTGCTTTGCTACAGGTCTATGGGTTTGTATTTACCAGACCTTATAAATCCATGATTCCTGGCAGATTGACGATAAATACCACACTGGATTTGTCCCAGAGATCCCAGAAATTTCTGGAAGGATGAGAAACTGAAGAGCGACTCAGAGGAGTGTGTGCGTACGTAATGATATACCGAAGAGGAGTAGGAAATAATCTGTTTTATTTAATTTGACCTCCCGTCTATGCAATATCAAATCTTATATTTTTAGACTCTAGTAAATTTTTTCAAACATGTGACACGTGGACATCTCTGGCTGAATAAAACAATCTTTAAAACAGTTTAAAAAATCATAACAGCAACAACCAACGGACAATGATAAATGAACACTTGAGAGTGCAAAAAACC
>NC_079434.1:13107969-13144890 GCF_026213295.1 Gadus chalcogrammus | reverse complement strand
ATCGCTGAAGAAGATAGTGGAGAGAGTCGGGATAAGAACCTTCCCGAGGGTATCTGTGACAGAGGGATTTCTCTAACATGCTGGACGTCCCATCACTGTTGTAAGTTTTTCATTTCACCGCCATAATCACCGGCGATTTTTTATTGTCAATGTGCTGTTCTTTAGGCAAAGAAAAGTTAGACAAGGGCTTGAGAAATAATGGGTACTCCGTGGCCTCACTTTGCGGGCAACAGTCGATGACGTTCTGCTCTGGCATGCCCTGCTAACTGCATACTGCTATTATTCCCTCTATTAGGTATTTGTGTATTAACTATAAACAGTATTATAGAAGCCGTGCATTTCCTGCTTCTTCAATACAGCTCTATCTTTGGATTGGACGATTACGTTTTAATGAGATAGTTTGACGTCTAATTATCTTTAATGAATGGTATAATGTTAGTAAAATCGCCTCGAAGAATTTCATGAGAAAAATGTGCCCAGTAAATAATTTCAGATACATGTTTCAAAACATGCTCCAGAAATACAATACTTTGTAATAACTGTACGTGTTTTACATTAGAGTAATTCCATGGTATTACATTTGGTACCTTTTAACAGTGTACACCAGGTACATACCTATCGATTCTTTGAAGGGCTGTGTGCCTAATGTGTGTTTCTGTTTTTTTTTTTTATAGTCACCTGTCCCAACATCACTCAACTCGTTCTCAGCAAGCCACAACAAGATTACAGGTAGGTTCTCTGGCACTGTTATTAGTAGCATTGTATTTATTAAGAGTAATAAGCGTTGGCTCAAGCCGTGTTCTTCTTTTTACACTACAGAATTGTGATAATATCGATACAGACGTTTAAAATAGTAATATGTGTGCTTCCGTTTCATACCACTAGAGTGCAGTACAGATTTTCGAGCAGTAACTATCTTTGAGCTATGTTGGAATGTTGGAAAGGAAATTCTCGGATAATAAATAACATTAAAAAATCCCATCAAATACAAAATAGTTATCACCTTGTCTTAACAAATGCACACAAGACTCAAGTTTGAAAAGATCCAATACCAACTTTCTGTCACGCGCAGAGTAACAGACATCGACCTGTTTAGCCTGCAAGGCTACTATTCCCTATCCGCTGTGACACTCACACACATGAAGCCACGATGAGATTACACACATTATTGTCTCTCGCTTATTGGTGCTATTTATATCCCAATCAAGAAGCACCTTGGATAAGCCAATTGGCAGTGATACGGAATCACCTTGCGTACACGGTTACCCCCCCGCCCCGGGATGCGATGGCTCAGATGCAGCAGATCTAGTCGAAACTCAAACATCTCAGCCTTTATTGGTCCATTTATTCATGATTGCTGCATGTTTATTTCAGGAGGTATCGGCCAGTTCGCCTTTGCATTTGTTTAATTAAAGGAGATGAGGGAAGTGAACTATAAAGCCGTGTTCGGCTTTGAACTTTTTGAAGGTACTCAGGAATTACAGTGACATTTAGAAAGTCTTTCATTAAGAGCTGGAGCGGGGGGTGGGGGCGAGGGAGAGGGAGAGAAGTTGAAGCTCCCATGTTGTCGCTGCTCCTCTCTGGCCCATTACCCCCATCCCGCAGACCGTCGTACCAGGCAGTGGACAGACACGCACCGGCCAAATGTCCACATGCCATATGTCAGCAGGCCCTTTTGTATTACCCTTTCACGGGGGGTTCTCTCTCTCTCTCTCTCTCTCTCTCTCTCTCTCTCTCTCTCTCTCTCTCTCTCTCTCTCTCTCTCTCTCTCTCTCTCTCTCTCTCTCTCTCTCTCTCTCTCTCTCTATCTCTCTCTCTCTCTCTCTCTCTCTCTCTCTCTCTCTCTCTCTCTCTCTCTCTCTCTCTCTCTCTCTCTCTCTCTCTCTCTCTCTCTCTCTCTCAGTGCCTTTTGCACCCACACATTCCGGGTCAGAGACAAGGATAACTAGATAGCCTAGCTTGTATGGAAATCGATACAGCGTATTGTGAGGAGGGACGCATAAATTCATGGTTGTGTTGACCTCTCCACACACACACCACACAGTGACTCCATCCGTCCACCATTGATTGTGGCCCATTCACAGGTCCTCAGAGAGGCACTGGGAGGGACGGCGCTAGGGTTGTGGTGTCCGTGTTTGTGTTGTTGGTGTGGGGGGGTCATCTGAACAGAATTGATTTCTGACATCCGAGGTAAAATGCCAGCACCCTTCTGGATGCAGAGGTCTGTCCTCAGGCCATTGACCATGGAGAGAGTGAGGGGGGAAGAAATTAAGAAGGGGGGTGGGGCAGGCAGGAAGTAGACAGTTTAAAACTGAATATTCTTTCTTTGTCGTTTTTCCATTGTTAATTTTGCTATCGCTAAAGCAGGGATTCATACTCATAATAATTTTTTCCACTTTAAGTGGCGAAATGTTCATTTCAATCTGACTGACACAATGCTCATGAGGCTCCATATAGGATGCATTTGACACATTTACAATGGCTGTCAAGCCTATTCCTTATTGTAAAGCCTATTATGGCTACATAATGACGCAAACTCAAGTACATTTGTCAGATTTGGTTCCTTTGAGGCCAGCCTTACGCTACTGGGAACACATTGAAATCAGGAGCGCTTCTGAGTCACCTATAGCACTGGAGTTTGGGGCGGATGTAATCATACAACAACAGCTTAAAAAAAAGCAACAGCAAAGTTTTTTCAACTACACAAATAATGGTTATACCAATAACACACACACACACACACACACACACACACACACACACCACACACACACCCACGCACGCACGCACGCACGCACGCACGCACGCACACACTGCGTGATAAGAGGAGCCATCCTGAGCGGACATCAGTATGCTGTGGCCTTGCCTCAATGCTCATCATCCTCCTGCAACATTCACATCAGGGTCCCCTTCCCCCGCAAACATACACACACACACACACACACACACACACACACCACACACACACACACACACACACACACTCTTCTCACATCACCCTCTAGACGCCTCACCCTCCCATTGATCCGCCTCCTAATCTGATAGAATTTCCCCCACACCCCCTTCTCCCTGCCCATCCTTTTCTCTCTGTTATCGGTCCCATCAATATCTCCACCGCCGCCCTCTCTCCTGACAAGAGAGTGTTCGAGGGTTTTTTGGAGGGAGGGGGGGGGGGGGGGGGTTCAAAAACAGGAGTGGTATAATAATGAATGAATAATGGATGGGCGGATGGAAGGTGAGACGAAGAACCAAAGCGATGGTCAGGGCACAGCTGATCAGGGAGACCACCCCCCCCTCTTCCACTAATTGAGCCATCAAAGGCAATACTCCCCCCTCCCCTGGGCTAATGATGATGTGCTCGTTAAGGAGGTGTGTGTGTGTGTGTGTGTGTGTGTGTGTGTGTGTGTGTGTGTGTGTGTGTGTGTGTGTGTGTGTGTGTGTGTGTGTGTGTGTGTGTGTGTGTGTGTGTGTGTGTGTGTATGTGACCTGCTAATAAGAAGCTGGACAACTGCGAACTGTGATTTTGTGTGTGTGTGTGCAGTGAAGGAGAGGCCCATGATGAGGCAGTGCATGTCTAAGGATATGTGTTCACAAGTATGCAGCCAAACACATACGTCAATTCACGTTCTAACCTTTGCTCCCTTTGCATCCTTCCCTTTCTCGCTTCTGCCACCCCCAGCGGTGCCGCCAACATCTCGGATCTGAAGAACCTGGAGGTGCTCAACATGTTCAACAACCAGATTGAGGAGCTGCCCACCCAGATCAGCAGCCTACAGAAGCTCAAGCATCTCAACCTGGGGTGAGGATGTGTACCAAACACCCTTTTTACATTGCCGGAAAATGCCTGTTTGTCCTGAATCTGTTTGCCTGTGTGTGGGTGTGTGTGTCCGTGCACGGGTATCCTGTGTTTTGGTCTGTGCATGTATTCCTTGTGTGTGTGTGTGTGTGTGTGTGTGTGTGTTTGTGTGTGTGTGTGTGTGTGTGTGTGTGTGTGTGTGTGTGTGGTGTGTGTGTGTGTGTGTGTGTGTATCTGTCTCGTGTCCGTGTCCGTGTTTGTGTCCGTGCGCAGTTTCCGTGCGTGTCTCAATGTGCGTGTGTGTCAATACGGTGTGTCCACATGCAAGTCCGCACTCTGCGAGAGGAACATTTTAAAAGTCTTGTCAATTCAGCTGTGCTTGCACAGAGGTCAAGGACAGCTCTTTGCCACTTTACAGTATCATAGGGTATAGCACTGTTTATGCTTGAGTCTGATTGTGTGTCCATTCACGCATGGATGCTTCACTCTGTCTCCTTCCTGTTCTCAGTCGTGGTTGTGGTTTAAACAGCGCTTCCTGGGTCGGGCCCAGATTGTCAGCTGGCTGTGTTGTTCACTGATGCACTCTCTTATCCGTGGGGGACTGTTATCAACGGCCCTTCATTGGACCGTCGATAACAGCCCCCCCCCCCCCCCTGCTAGCTATGGAATATTATTAAAGGGCATCTGGATTCTAGACTTACTCTGTAAATGTTTGCCCATCTCAAGGTAGGTAGGTAATCGTATGTTTTTCTCTCACCCAAAATCCATATTGTTTATACAAAGTAAAACACAAACAATTAAATATTGATGCGAGCATGCGGCAATGCAGTATATGATTACTCACAACCGGCATATCACAGGCGTTTCAACATGAGTGGATGAGCTAATTAGGGCGATGGCTCCTTATGTCAAATGAACACGAATTTTAGTAGAGGCAAGGAAATTGTGTTCACATGTGTTCTTGAGGGAAGGACACAGGACAGCTGAATGAGAGTCTTCTTAAAAAAAGTGGATGCACAAAATTCGGACATTGAAAGAAAAAATATTTCAACAGTGTACTATACCTGATAAATGTAAGCAAAAGCGGTCCAGCCTGTAGATATTACAAATCTTTCTTCCAAGGCAATATATTTGCGTACCATCTTTGTGTATGTTAAAAAAAAAGGGACACGGCTGTGAGAAATGCACCGTTGGTTTTGTTTGAACTGCATGGTATGGGCTGCCAAAGATCTTTTCCCGGGCCCCGCAGTTAGAGTTGGCGACATGAGCTTCCTCTCTGCGGGCTCCTGGTTAAATGACTTATCGTCTGAACCCTCTCCTCCCTCCCCCTGTGAGCACTTAGGCTAGCCAACACCGGCCCTTCATCCATCTACCTCCCCCCCCCCCCCCCCCCCTTCCCTCAACGACCAAGGTGGTCCTCCGGCCTCACAACAGCAGTGACTACTTGTGTTTCGTTTGAGATTCGTACACTCGAGATCCGTCCAGTAACACTGGTTGTTGGAAACACAGCCGGTGTTAGAACCCGTGTGGTGTGTGTGTGTGTGTGTGTGTGTGTGTGTGTGTGTGGTGTGGTGTGTGTGTGTGTGTGTGTGTGTGTGTGTGTGTGTGTGTGTGTGTGTGTGTGTGTGTGGGGATGGTTGCATGTGCATGTGTTCGCTCAGATCGATGGCCCAACATACAATAATAAGCAATTATAAAAGAACATGCGGACATGCTATAGGCACACCGTCAATGTCAAGTGGGATTAGGGCGCCGACGTTGTCATTTAGTTGATCCACACACAGCCGCTGGCTGTCGTTACAAAACAGGCTTCATTATAGGATACTCTAAGCCCCGCGCTGGTATTCAACACCGCCGCCATGGTAGGGCGTTCATTCTCCTTCTGCACATTCAACAAGCCCATGGAACATGATCGCGTTTGTCCCCTTCAACCTGCCAATTAAACACACACACACACACACACACACACACACACACACACACACTATGTATAATAACCGTTGCCCAATCAATTATCAATTTGCCTCTGTTTGTCCAACCTCTTTTCTAAGGCTGCGTTTATTTCCGCTGCTGATATTCTCCAAGGACGGACGAAGAAATGAACAACCTTTTAGTTTAGAACAAATGTAGTGTCACACTTCTAATAATAATAGCTGGTGTGTGGTGTGTGTGTGTGTGTGTGTGTGGTGTGTGTGTGTGTGTGTGTGTGTGTGTGTGTGTGTGTGTGTGTGTGTGTGTGTGTGTGTGTGTGTGGGTGTGTGTGTGTCCTCAGCATGAACCGTCTGAGTGGGCTGCCGAGGGGCTTCGGTTCCCTTCCTGCCCTGGAGTGTTGGACCTCACCTACAATAACCTGAACGAGAACTCCCTGCCTGGGAACTTCTTCTACCTCAGTGAGCACACACACACACACACACACACACACACACACACACAGACACACAGACACACACACACACACACACTTAATGAATTGATTAAATATAGTATCATATATTTGTGCCCAAAAGTTGCTATGTAATACGGCTGTATTACATAGTTATCAAACATGCATACTTCGCCGTTAATAAGACGTATTTTATTAAATTACATTGATCTATTGTTACCTGTTCCTCATAGCCCTGTAGCACATCTACTATATGCGCGGAAGTAGGATATCCTCACACAAGCGTGATTAAAAACAAGAATATGACTATCAAGAAGAGCGTAGCACATATGAGATGGGAGAGGGGTCCTGAATGTGTTGTGTGTGTGTGTGTGTGTGTGCGTCACAGCCACTCTCCGTGCGCTCTATCTCAGCGACAACGACTTTGAAGTGCTGCCCCCGGATATCAGCAAGCTGAGCAAGCTCCAGATTGTGAGTAAAGCAAACGAAAACGCGTTGCTGTCGCGTCTCTCCGTCCCTCGTCTCTATGTCTTCCTCAGGCTCCATAGGGCTCGTACATCACAATGCCATTGTTTTTTTGTAATTGATGCTCCAATACTTGGCGAAAATAAATAAATACATTTGTAGAACTGTAAAATCCATAATAAACGTAACCTAGGCCCCATAAGGACAAATGAGACATATTGCAATGGGTGCTGTTATTCTGTGGTTTTATTGTCTTCATGTGCGATACATTTCTTTCCCCAAATTCAGCTTTTCTTGTCTCTGGCCCTATCTAACTTGATCCCTCTCCCTCTCTCTCTCTATCTCTCTCTGTCTCTCTCACTCTCTCTCGGTCTTCCTCTCCCCGTCTTCCTCTCTCTCTCTCTCTCTCTGTGTCTTTCTGTCTGTGTCTCTCTCCCCCTAGTTGAGTCTCAGAGATAACGATCTGATCTCGCTGCCCAAGGAGATCGGGGACCTGGCCCAGCTCAAGGAGCTCCACATCCAGGGCAACAGGCTCACAGTGCTGCCCCCGGAGCTCGGTACTCAGCCCACACCTGCACACCTGGACCCTTACATATACACCTGTACACAGCACTGAACACACACCTGGAACCTTACGTATACACATGTACACGGCACTGAACACAGTACCGAGCACACACCTGGACACTTATACACCTGTACACAGCACTGAACGCAGTACCGAGCACACAGCTGGATACTAATACACCTGTACACATCACTGAACACACAGCTGGAACCTTATACACCTGTGCAATGCACTGAACACACAGCTGCAATGGTACTGCTGCCACAGAGTGATATGCTGTCATGTGGGTCCGGTCAGGTTGTTTCTTGCAGCACACGTACACCAAACCTTGGTTTATAACTTGTTTAAGAGGAAAGTTGATGTAGTAGGTTACATGCTTTTGCCGTTTCTGGGCGTTTTGGGTTAAACATTATGGCTGTACGTACCCCCCCAAAATCTGATGGTGGGTGTGTCTTGTGCAGGATATTGGACGACAAGAAAGCCCCGCCCCTAAATCAAAAAAGCCCCACCCCTAAATGATTGATGATGTCCGTAGATTATCTTAAACACAGTGTTTGGTTTTACTTTAAAGCCTTTCGTTGGATGTTGCTATGGATGACGTGTTTCCTCAGACACTGCAGAGGCAAACTTTTGGAGTTCAATTAGTGCGGCACTTAAATACATGACATCATGCAATACAATACACATGACAGGGCTTCTGAGAGAAAACGCAACAAAATTACAATGAAATTTAATTGATGAAATACCAGAATGTGATCCACTCTCTAGTGTTGCTATAGTCTGCCAAAACGAATCACTAACTCCCAAATAAGTCCCATTTTACCCAGCCTTTTAATCAGCCAACTCCGTCATCTGGAGATTTGAGTCATGGGGGAATGACGAACGTTGAGATGTGGAACTCGCATGACTTTTTTGTAGTTTGCAGACAGAGGCTGAAAGAGAGAGAGAGAGAGGGAAAAGGCAGAGAGAGGGAGAGAAACTGAGAGCCCCAGACTGAACACTTTACAGAGCCCCACTCACCCCTTCACAGAGGGCACCAGGGATCCCAGCGCACACTTGACAGCCTGCTCACTCTCTTACTCTCTCCACACCACACACACACACACACACACACACACACACACCACACACACACACACACACACACACACACACACACACACACACACACACACTGTTGATGGCAAAAAGTATAGAAAAAGTGATTCCAGTGAATCTGTAAGCTGACTGCCACTCAGTCAACTGCTTCTGTCTGTCTGTCACCCTCCATGTCGCTCTATCTGTCGTTCTGCTTTCTTTCTTTCTGCTCGTAGCGAATGTCTTTATGTCACTTTGTCTGTCATGCTGTCTGTCTGCCTGTCGCTACGTATCTTTTAATCATTTCCCCCTGTCTCCAATCGGGGTCCGTCAGGCCATAGGCATATTGACTGAAACTAGCCGGCTGGCTATTTGCCTTTTGTTTAGTGCATGGATAAAAGAGATATTGAACAGAGGAAAAAATGCAAAAATGCAAAGAATAAGCAGAGCACAGTGAGGGGAGGGGGGGTTAAATGATAAAGAGAGAGAGAGGAGAGAGAGAGAGAGAGAGAGGACAGAGAGGAGAGAGAGACAGAGAGAGAGGAGAGAGAGAACAAGAGAGAGAGAAGGCGTATTAGAAATCCACACTGTCACGGATCCATAATGCCCTTTGCTCCGCTCCAGCCTTGTTAGAAAGAGAGCAAGAGACAACAGCCCAGAGAGAGAGAGAGGGAAAGGGTTTGCTGGGAGAAGGGAGGAGTAAAGGGAAAAGTGAAGGAGACACGCACGCAGGCACGCCAAGCACACACACAAAAACAGATGCTTGGCACACCCACAGGCGCATAAACACGCACCCACACACACCACAATATGCGTGGACACATTCACAGGCGCACACACACACATGCTCACAAACACAAAAAGGCACACAAATGCGCGCACACATTCAAACACTTGCTCACACACATTTTGAAGGAGAGATCTGCAACTGCAAAAGAGGATTTGTTAAACAAGCGAAGGAAATGTTGTTTTTGACAGGTGGGCTCTTGGCATTAGCTTGGTGTTGTTCAGACACTAGTATACAAACCAGGGTCTGGTTGGACCAGTACTACACCAAGTGGCTGAGATAAATGTTAGAAGAGGGATACAACTTTAATTAAAAGATTATCTGAATAAGAACAGGTCACAAGATGCATCAGTAGCTGTCTGTGTAAGTGTCACAATTCTCAAGAGGAGCAAGAACCGAGATCCAAATTAGAACGGTGCTTCATAACGGTTTATTAGCCCATCAATAATTGTGTGTGTGTGTGTGGTGTGTGTGTGTGTGTGTGTGTGTGTGTGTGTGTGTGTGTGTGTGTGTGTGTGTGTGTGTGTGTGTGTGTGTGGTGTGTGTGTGTGTGTGTGTGTGTGTGTGTTTGGCATGATATCGGTGTGTCAGCCATGTAAGGTCGATTGGGGTGGCGGGGGTATTCTTGTTCTAACACTTGGCCCGTCTAAAACTTTATCTTGAGCGCCCCCCCGCCCCCCCGCCTACTGCATGACAAGCCCATGCTCTGTTAGGCTAATAAGAGGCTAGTTAATTAGCCCCAAGGTGCCTAGCATCAATTGCAGCAGCGCTTTGACCTGCGAAGCCTGACATGGGGGGGCCTGATGACCACATGGGGTGCTCTCACTCTATCGCTCTGCCTCCCTCCTCATCTCCCCAACACCCCCCCCCCCCCCCCTCCCCCCAGCCCTATCGCTAACCTTTTCATCTCAAATACACACACAGGCCCACACACACACACACACACACATCTAACCCTGTGACTTTTCTTAGTCTCACTTCTTCTGAATGTTTGGTGAGGTGTAAAAACATCCCTTCCCAGTTCCACCCTCATGCTCCTTTGCTCCTTTCATGCAGTCCATCTACACAGCACCACTTTCTTTTAGTTTCTGTCCTTGTGACTCCTGTAGAGACTCTTTGACTGTAGCTATCTGTACTAACACTCTTCCCCCCCCCCTCCCTCCAGGCAACCTGGATCTGACCGGCCCCAAGCAGGTCTTCAAGGCCGATCACAACCCCTGGGTCACCCCCATCGCCGACCAGTTCCAGCTGGGCATCTCGCATGTCTTCGAGTATGTCCGCTCCGAGACCTACAAGTAGTAAGTAAAGAATCCCCCCCTCCTTTGGTTCACTGGCCTTAAAGGTGCACGGTGTCGAATATTTAGACGCAAATAGCGGAACGGACTCGGCGGAAATGGAATCTAATATTCATTAGTACGTTTCTAGTAGGGTATAATTCCAGGGAAATAAGAATTGTTGTGTTTTTTGTTACCTTAGAATGAGCCCTTTCGATCTATAAAGGGTAGAAACATGGTGGTGCAATCTGGCAGTGCGACATGGCGTTGCCATGTTGCACCGCCATGTTTCTACAGTAGAGATCAGACACTTTTTGTGTGATAGTGTGTAAAGTAGTGCAGCCAATGGCAATTTGTGTATCTAAAGTTCCATAATTTGTAATTATTATATTGACTTGGATATTGAAAAAAATAAATCGGAACAAGCAATACCGTTCAACAAAAAATACTTTATTCGTAAACTATGAGCTATAGTTAATCCAGACCTCAGACTAAATACAATACATATATCTGTCACGGAACGACTCGACACTTGGCTACTCGATGCTGTTGTCGACGATGACATCATTGGAAGTGTCTGATGGTACACAATACAGGCCATTCCAGGCCTCATAGTCATTGGAAAGGTATTGCTGAGGGGGATTTCGTTGCTTGTAATCTGCAACCTCACTGCTAGCTGCTCCTACATTTTACACGGTGGACCTTTATCTTCCTGATGTGCATGAAGTGAAGGGAATGAAAACTCATACAAGACCTCCTGCAAGTGTAATCTCGGGCGGTTTCACCGTTGAACGAGACCTACTGTCTACGAAGAGATGATTTCACTATGAACCAGAATAGTGCTTCCTAGCCCTTTTCAAAAGGGGATATTAGCGGGCCTTACACACAAACCCAGTTTAATCTTCAGTGAGGTTGTTTAACCATAAGGAGTGCCACAATTAGGTTGAACAATTACGCAATGATAAGGGTCTTCACATCATAAAATATATTACCTTTTATAATTAGGTTATCGTTAAAATTAATTGTGCCTCTCTGACTAAAGAGGACAGAATTTTAACATAAGTAATTTAGGAGTGCAGTTTTGTTATCCTCCCCAGCTTCTTTGTAAAAGAACAATGTAGCAATGTCCTTTGTTAAACGCCACCTAAGGGGCTGCCACTCTCCACCTAGGGGACATAGGTGGAGTCTGGGGACACGGGACGCAGGGTGGGGATTTTGAATCCGGTTTGTTGTTAAGTTTGTAGGTAACGATACACGGCCTGATGCTCCATGCTGGCATGCAAGAGATCTCACCCTGTGTGTGTGTGTGTGTGTGTGTGTGTGTGTGTGTGTGTGTGTGTGTGTGTGTGTGTGTGTGTGTGTGTGTGTGTGTGTGTGTGTGTGTGTGTGTGTGTGTGTGTGTGTGTGTGTGTGTGTGTGTGTGTGGTGATAGGTGGTTCAACTTGTGCACACTGATAACCCAATGTGCAACAGGTGTACAGCCCCACCAAGCCCCAGAGTCCAATCACACTCAGCCAGGTGTGGCTGCCTAAATCATCCAGCCATCATCCACAAACACAACCCCACAAACAACCTTATGTCTCATGTTTCATCTAATATCTGCACCGCTGGAGGTGTGATGGCGGCACAGGAGGGGAACGCCAGCAGGGGTCTGTTGTACTTAATGACGGAGCGCTGCTATCGCCCCGGCTTGTCTTTTGAGGAACGAACGTAAATCCGTCTTTTCCCCCGAAAAGGGTTTCACCCTGCCACTGAGCTCCAAAAAGGCACACTCTGGAACTGATCCGCTGTGTGTGTGTGTGTGTGTGGTGTGTGTGTGTGTGTGTGTGTGTGTGTGTGTGTGTGTGTGTGTGTGTGTGTGTGTGTGTGTGTGTGTGTGTGTGTGTGTGTGTGTGTGTGTGTGTGTGTGTGTGAGCGCGTGTGCGCGCATATGCGTGCATCGGAGAAGAACATGTCTCAACGTTATTGCCGATTGCGTACAAGCCCGTCTCAGGAGTGATTCTGTCTCTTCCCCTACCCCAGCCCCCCCCCCCCTCCCTACCCCACCCTCCTTCTCCTCAAGCCTTCGGAAATTTATGCTTGCCGCTTCCTCATCCCGACCGAGCCGGTCGAAGCCGCTCCCTGCAGGGCACCGTTTCACCCGTTTGTGTCTGTCTCGGTTCACGTTTATAGCTGCCATTCTTTAGTTCCTTTTTTTGTTTTTTTTCCCCCCCATACACTTAATTGCCTTTACAGGCGCTCGTTCTGCAGAAGCCTCCTCTCTCGTTCGTAATAACCATATTGTTGCATGGAAGCGCCACCGCGCGCCAGCCCCCCCCGAAACTCACACTGCGGTCTGCAGACTCCCCGGGGAGGTGGAGGTTGGCAGTTGAACACCGCCCAGGAGAAGGTGGTGGACGACGTGAAGGGAGGTCTTGGAGGAGGCAGCTCTCTTACAAGCTCTGAGTCTCTCCTTCACTGCACACATTCGTTTTACACATTGTAAAAACGGATAGTTCTGTTCCGCCATTCTGATTGGCTCAAAGCCGATGCTCTACAAAACTGCCTGTGGCTGCATGACAATTCATTTTTAGTCTTAATGCGATGCCAATCTGAAAGTATGCTAGCCTATGTTGCTTGGCAACCACCTTGCTCTTTTTTGGAACTATATTGCTTGGTGGAAGAATCATGACTTGATTTCAATAAATGTGTACATTTTGTGAAATCGATAACAGCCCCTACCTGTTCTAAAATAACTTTAAACCACCAATTGATGATCACAATTCCATAATGCCGTAGTTATTATTCATTGCACGTGACAGTGCACGGTGATCCAACGGATATGTGACATCCATTCAGTACGTGTTAATATGCAAACGTCGGCCCCTCCCGTCGCCCTGTACCTCGACGAAGACAGCGCCGCTATGAGCAGCCATCGATCTTTAGATTTCCGAAAGCCGATCCGTCATCGTCATATCTGCCTCTTCAGCAGCTGTCCAGGTGCGATGATGAAGAGCGCGGCGTGCGACTCGATACGGCGGCCCCCAGCCCGGTCACTTGAGGCTGCCAATAGAAGGCCGGCGTCTCTCTCCGTGATGAATCACTCCCGGGCGCTCCGCCGTGCGCCCCCCCTGAGGGCGGCCCCCTGAGCGCGGCCGCTCCCGGCACACGCACGACGACACAAACCCTTATCCTAGTCAGGGTCTTTTTTTTTTTTTCGGTTCTCCCGCTGTCAGCTCCGGACGCAACGTCTGGGGCCTTGGATGCCTTGGGCCCCCCCCCCCCCCCCCCCACGGGCTAGCCCCCGGGTTCGCTTCTGTCTCTCGTGTCAAACCTTGAGTCGGATAATCCATCCCCCCCCCCCCCCCGCCCCCACGATCATTACTTCAAGTAACACCAGCTCTCAAACTCATGCTGTCTGAGAGCTTGCCAAATTATTTTCTGAGCAAGTTAATAGATCATGTTAGGAACTTCTCTTGGCTTGATCAATTGGGGTTTTATATAAATATCTAACATTTCAGGCAAAATATTAAATGCTCGTCTAATATGTCTATATATATGAAAATAAAGTCTATAATATGTTAGTCTACTCTTAAAGCCCTTTGGAAAACTTTGTGTACTTTGTTAGATTCTCCTTTAATGAAGGTATTCGAGTTGCTTGCTTGCTTGTGTGTGTGTGTGAAAGGAAAGAAATGAGTGAAGATTAAGTGTGACATAGTGATGTGTGCGTGTCAGCGTGTGTGTGAATGTGTGTGTGTGTGTGCGCTTTTGGCAGGGGTCTGTCATCAGACAGGTGATAACAGATTCGTCCGACGGAGATCCTCCTCTGTGGCGTCACAGCTTTTGTTCTCACCTGACTAAATGTCCTTCACCTCTCTCACACTCCCTCTCCCTCTCTGTGCAGACGCCGCTCACACACACCAGTGGCAGACAAAGCCCATCTGGCTCACCAACGTCTGCCTGCACCCTAATGGGTGCTTCATTTATGAGCTTGATCTCGACGAAGGCTGTGTGATGCAATACTGTGCGTGATGGGCGAATGATAACAACGTATCTAGCAGACCCGACAGCATCCAACAGCATAGTGTTGTTTTGATCGACTGTTTTGATACCCATTTAGCAAATTTGGAAAGACATTCCAAGTTTCAGTCAAGAAATATATTTTTGTGTCGGGGTTATGAATGCATAATATATCTGGTAAGCAAAGCAGGCACCTTATGATCAGACCTTCACACAGAAATCTATCTCTGATCTGATCATCCATACAGGCAGTTCCTGTACATTAGGATAACCTGCGGATGATGAACAAACTTATTCTGTGTGTGTGTGTGTGTGTGTGTGTGTGTGTGTGTGTGTGTGTGTGTGTGTGTGTGTGTGTGTGTGTGTGTGTGTGTGTGTGTGTGTGTGTGTGTGTGTGTGTGTGTGTGTGTGTGTGCGTATTTTTATTTCCCATGCATATTTCATTTGGGCACTTGTTTTACTGACAGAGGAATCGGCGTGCTGGTGTTTACTGACAACAAGCCAAACCTGTCTGCTCAGCCACGTAGACTGTGCACATTAACATGCGTTCAGGCCCACGCCCCCACCCCCCACCCCCACTCTTCCGCCACGTTACATTATCTTTTATTCATTGCTTCCTCTGTGGAATGTTGTGATCTTCTCTGTCTTTCCATCCGTCTGCTTCTTCTTCTTATCTCTCGTAACCATCCTATCTTTGATATGACTCCCTGGTCGCACCCCAGGTTAAAAGCCCCTTAAAGGGACAATTTCGAAGAGCCCATAAAGATTTGCATGTGACGCAAGCTAATGTCAGTTAAGTCACTGTCTATCGTTGAATGCTTTAACACAATGAGGGAGCCTATGGCCCACTGATGAAAGCCCTTGCATCTGCAGCAGTATGTATGTTCAAAACTAGGCTACTTTCCCGCCATGCATTCAAATCACAAGCGTGATGTATAATAAGCTGTGTATCTCAGATGTCATTATAACGACTGCTTGATGAGGCACCCGTGAGATTGCACTTCAACTCCAAAGTAGTAGGAACAATGCAAAGGTGGTTTGAAAAAAAACAACCTTCTTCAATTCTTATCGCCATTAACACCACAGCGAGATGTAATTCCCCCTCATTATGTGTACAATTACACTCCTCCCCTCTAAAGAGATGGAACCGCCTGGAATCGGCCCCTTGAACAGTGTTTAGGGACAGACTCTCTTATTGAGCTGATAATAGATGGAGCTCACACACACACACACACACACACACACACACACACACACACACACACACACACACACACACACACACACACACACACACACACACACACACACACACACACACACACTGTCAGGGAGCAGAGGCGCGCTGCCCTCTGTAGCTATTGGGTTTTTTCTCTCGACTTCCAACCACTGCATCATTAACAGCCAATTAGTGGTGGGAGCGTGTGTGCATGCGTGGGTCCCTCCTCAGCCCGGCAACGCTGCACTATTCCCCCCAGGCACCGAGTCGCTTATAAGCGGATTTTTAAAGGCAGAATAATTGGCAAGCATCGTTACAATACAGATACTGCCACAATATGTATCGGTATCGGAGGAATGTCCCGCAGTAAAAAAAAACATCTGATGCCGGTAAAGCCACAACACAAATAATTTTTCTAAAACAAAGAGACGTGTTGTGTGTGCTTGGGAATTAAAAACCTTTCGTGCAAGACAGAAGTATAAAGTGCTTTACAGGGGAAAGCCCTTTCCAGGGAAACAGTTTAAAATAAACTCATCCTCTCACATCTGAGAGGTTGAACTAAAGATATTCTGCAATAAGTAAGTAGAAGACGCTCAACAAAAAGGTGTGTTAGAGAAGGTTTGGGACAGACCGATCCATGTGATGCCCTCGGTGCCTCTGGGATACTGCATTGATCTGCTACGGTTAGGGTTGGTCCTCTTCCCTTTAACGTGGGCAGATAAATGTAGGTAAATGTGTGTGGGCCTGAGAGTGACAGTGCAAGAGCAGCAGGAAGAGAGGTGGAGAGGAAGACCACTTGTTGCTGCTTGGGTTCCACGTAGTACAGCGTGGCTGCTGAAGCAGGTCTATAGCATCAGTCTTTGAAAGGCTTTAAAAGCTCTCGCTCTCTCTCTCTCTCTGGATCATGGTAGAGTGATTGCTGCTTGGTCAGGTTTAATCAACACATACACATAGCCCTACCTGGGATGTTCAATGAATGCATTAAAAGTGTGTGTGGTGTCTGCCCCACTGCCTCTTCATTCAGTCACTGTCTACTAGGTTAAAGGGTGTGTGTGGGGCTAAAGAATGGCCCCTGCTGGGCCGTCTTAATCCACAATGGACAATTTCACCAGCAATAAAAGTAACCTTTCGTAATATTACATTTATTGGGAAAGAAAAATAAAATCCCGTTCTATTCCTTTACCGTGGGAGCCGAGTATAAGAAGCTTCGACATGGGAGCTGGTTTGAATGTGTGTGCGGGGAACACAGAGCCACACGTTTGATTGCAGCAGCCCATCGTTCCTCGTTATTTGGGCTCAGGGTGGGCAGGACAGGGCTCCGTCCCACACACACATACACACACACACACGCACGCATGCACGCACGCACGCACACACACACACACATCGGCGAGACTGGTCGAGGAGACCCCTACACCCTATCCATCACACAGCTCATTAGCCAAGTACAACACAATCTCCCTGCCTGCTCTCTCTCTCTCACTGGTTCTGTTGTGTTACTTCCCCCATCTGCACTTTTTGTTAGTTAACTTTGCCCCAATCCTTTCACACAATTGTCATTCCTGGTCCTTTTTCTCCTTCCTCAATTATTTTCCCCTGAGCCTTGCATTCCTTCCATCTACCTTAATGTATACTTTTTACTTTTAATTCAATGCTTTTCTTACTTTTGTCTACCCTCTTTATGTTTGCCTCCTCTTTCTTGCATCTCTCTCTCTCTCTCTCTCTCTCTCTCTCTCTCTCTCTCTCTCTCTCTCTCTCTCTCTCTCTCTCTCTCTCTCTCTCTCTCTCTCTCTCTCTCTCTCTCTCTCTCTCTCTCTCTCTCTCTCTCTCTCTCTGAAGTTTCCCTGTGCTGTTATACGGCACAGGGTTTGTAACTCAAACCTTAAAGTGCTGCTTACGACAAAACCATATCAACTCATAATGGCAAAAGCAATGGATATAAGATACAGAATATATATTTATATATAAATACACTTGAGCACCGTGTTGTTTGGTCGAGCCATGGCACAATTGCTGGCCGCATCTTCTGTTGCCATTGGTCGAGAGCCGTGCTCGTTTGTAACACATGTTAATTATTGTAACTTATTTCAGATCTACGCTCTGCTCCAGTCCCACTGCCCCCACTGCTCTCCTCCTCCCTCCGGGTCCAGCACACTCATAGATCTCATACACACTTATGTATTCCATATATCTATGTGTTTCTGGGAGCATTTCTGCGCCACGTTTATAGCAGCCTACTAAATTGGCCTGCAGTTCCAGTGAAAACACAAAGCTGGTATCAGATCAATGGCCTATGACATCCGGGCTCATTTATCAAGGGGCCAACAAGGACTGAACGCGCACACACTCACAAACACAGACACACACAGGCCTTTCAACTCTTAAAATGCAACACAAACGTGCAAAAAACGCGGCAAAAGGGGTGAAACGATAACACACACGCACACACACACTTGCAAATGGACACACTTGCAAATAACACACTGCAAACAGTGAGCAAGCTTTGCTTTGATTAATTAAGCCGTGTGGAATAGGAGAGTTCCGTAAAGACAAGTCAGGAATCTGAAACCATTAACCGCCTCCTCTTCACCTCCCCCTTCCAAAATCCATTGGTTGATCGGCGTCTATACCGCTAAAGACACTTGCATAGAGACAAAACTTGTATAGTAATTGCTGTTTATTATATGATACTACTTTAGAATCTAAGTTAGTAACTTTATTGTGTGTGTATGTGTTTGTGTGAGTACTTGCTACACTCTGTGTGTATGGCGATGTGTACTGGGTACACACTTCGGGATGATTAGCCTAATTTTTAGTGAGATTTATATATATATAGATATATATATATATATATATATATATATATATATTCCATGGCCTCGGAATATGTCTGGCAGAGGTCTGAAACACGATATTGATCCATTCATCTTCATAAACCCTGTATATACTGCTGTACGTTGATGGGCAGGTACACAGTGTACCTGCCCATCAACGTACAGCAGTACAGTATATAACGGCTACCTGCTCTGCGCTTTGTGAATGGGTCTGAAAGCATGAGGGAAGAACGTTTTTGCCCTGATCATGTGAAGGGGGCTTTAGCCTTACGCAGTGTATGGATTGAATTGTGGGAGAATCTCTTGTTGCAACATGTACATCTATTTTAACACCATCTGATCACGAGAATGCTAGTGCGATTAAGAATCAGGCCTGGGTGGTTAGGGAACGGCATTGATAAGCGTGTGGTGTGCTGTCTTGGCACACAAAACACATAAGACCAAAACAGTTGCTTTTATCCTCATCTATCGTTAGGTGTGTGGTCTCTCACCTTTACCAAATTTGAAAGATGGTCTAGTGTGTGCCAGGCGTGAGGTTGAGAGGGGGGTGCAGAGTGGATATCCTCTGTTCCCCCTGGGCTCTGGCATCTCCAGTGTACAGCAGACTGTGACGGAGGCCGGGAGGAAGAGGAGAGGACAGCTGGTACGCGGGGGCACAAAGAAAAAAGCGGACATAGGAGAGTCGAGAGGACTCGGCCAAAAGACCCATGGGAACGTCAGACTTCTCTATCTCTCTCTCTCCTCTTTATAAAAAAAAAAGGGTTTGGGATATGAATCACGGAGCCCCATGAGGAAGTTCCATCACAGACACAGAACGAGTGCTGATACATTTTGCCCTGTGCCAAATCTAAAATATAATTGTTTTTACACCAGGGCAGCAAAGCTGATTATTTTCAAAGTAGATTTTTTGTTCTTGTTTATATCAATCATTTGGTCTATAAAATGTCATACATAATAAAATTTACCAGAGTTCAAAGTGACTGTCTCAAAAATGCTTGCTTTATCTGACAAGCAGCCAAGAAAAACAAAACTTTTCTTTTTATAATAATCCACGAACCAAATATTAGAATCAAACTTCACCATAAAATGTTGTTTGTTATTTAAACTTGATAAATGACTTAAACGACTAGTCAACTATACCTAATCAATAAATCAGGTTTGACAAATTTTCCGTCGATCGACTAATCGCCACAGCCCTATTGTGTCCCACTGTATCCATGACCGGTGTGTATTCTGAACGCTGCGCTCATGCATCCAGAGATGAGCAGCCGTGATCCCCCCCCCCCCCCCCTCCTCTCCACGTCCCAGCCCATGCACCGACGGAGGCGCTTGATCGCACCACAGCACTGGCTGGATTTGGTAGACGACTGAGAACCTGCAACGTGCTGTGAAACAGCACTGTGGAGGCGATGAGTGTGCGTTTGTGTGTGTGTGTGTGTGTGTGTGTGTGTGTGTGTGTGTGTGTGTGTGTGTGTGTGTGTGTTGGGGAAAGGGGGATGGGGATAAACTGGCTGCTACACAACCCATAGTGTTCCGGAGTTACTTGAGGACAGAACTGGAGGAACGTACATCGCTCCCGCCTCGCTCAGGAACGAGGCTTGGCGGCTTTAGAGGGATGACGGGTGATTAGGAACAGCTGTCACTGAAGCGGCGAATACATAACGGGCTTTTTTGCGTCGGGGTTGCCACTGTTTTCTTCAGGAGTTGAGGGTTGAGGCAAAACATAGCGTAGTCGCTGCCCTGGGGCCGTGGCGGCCGGCTCGGATTCTGCACATGGACGTCCAATCAGATCACAGCTTTGTTTGGCGTTCTGACTGAAACTGAACGGGCATCCCTATCACCCTAACATGGGTGGGACAAAGGAAAAGTCAGCATCCCTCTCTTTCCTTATAATGTCATGGACATTGTCGGCTCATAGCGGCTGTTGCTTTGCTGGAAGCTAATGATGTGTTCATGGACTTAACTCGGCAGTCTCTTAGTCCTCTCTCACTCACACACCGCCAAACCCTACACACTTCCACAAGAGGCCCACTTAACTTCCATTAACAACCCACTAAAGCTGCAATGACACCCCTGCTCCTTTAGAGGGAGCCTTCTTCAATAAACCCCTTTTTGGGGCTTTAACACAGGGCTTTCTCTGTGTCATTAATT
The DNA here is from genome assembly GCF_026213295.1 of Gadus chalcogrammus. Classification (NCBI taxonomy): domain Eukaryota; kingdom Metazoa; phylum Chordata; class Actinopteri; order Gadiformes; family Gadidae; genus Gadus; species Gadus chalcogrammus. The sequence goes on along the minus strand of NC_079434.1, from coordinate 13,124,337 downwards.
AGGAGCATTATTCTTCACAGGCATACGCACACATTGATCCCTCCTTAGTTCCTCCTCTTTTATGAGACACGTAATGGAGCCTCCTCTTCTATATCTATATCGCTATGTACCCTCCCAGGCCCATTCATCAGCCCAGAGAGATCCACACTTACTCCGGCGCCCCGCCCCCTTGTTGCAGCAGCCCCATGTGGAAGCAAGGCCGGACTGTTTATCGATCAAATGAGCGATCCTGCCCTCCCTTTTAAAAGGCTCTTGCCCAATCAATCAAAAGATTCCACTTTGGACTTATCTGTCTTATGTCTTGCCTTTGGTTGGTCTCTCGGTCTCTCTCTCTCGGTCTCTCTCTCTCTCTCGGTCTCTCTCTCTCTCTCTCTCTCTCTCTCGCTCTCTCTCTCTCTCTCTCTCTCTCTCTCTTATTTATCTATACATATATTTAACATCATTTCATCCTGTGGCATTGGTTGTTGTGTCTGGTTACATGATGTTGTCAATGTTCAGGGCACTTTATTACATGGCTTTGTTCAGTACTGGATTCTGATTGGCAAATTACATAATAATAGCGTCTTAATTCTGAATACCAGAGCGTTGCTATGGGCAAAGTTCCAACCGTAGAATCGAACAGACTATTTATTCCAGCGGAAGCAAAAAAATCATTTTTACATCAATAAAATAAATTTTGCAATAATGACCGACTCGCTGATCTCTTACATAACAGAGGCATCCTCGCCTTAAGGTCCACGTTCTTCCCTTACTTCCTGTAAAAAGGGCTTGTTCTTTAGTTGTTCCTTGGTCAAATGAAATGCTGAAGCGCAGTGAGGGTTTGATTGTTGGTTTGTTCCCCCAAGAAAACTTTATCTTTTTTGTAGCAGTCTAAGTTGCTTACTTTGCGTTGTGGCCATTCTGATCGATCCGTTCAGTCCCACGGTCACAGAGTTTTTGTTGGAGCAAGTTACTTGCTGGTGGAGATATTCTTAGATGCTATTGTTTCCTTTCAGTTTGAATGAATGATTAATTAAGTCGCAAATCATTTAACAAAAAGCTACATTTTTATGATGCATCGTAACTTTTAACGTCGAAACACAAACGTGCACAAGACCTTAAGTCCGATCTAAACCTACATTAGTGCTAGCAGTAAGCTTTACATAATTGTCCTCTCTATGTGGCCCCCTTAGCCCAATTACTACCACTACTTTGACTAGTATTAGTACAGCCCGTATTGACGGGGTGTTTTAGGGTTCCACCGAGTTTCAGAGTTGGCTTTATCCTCTGGGAGCGTGACTGTACGGCTGACTGGACAAGCTCTGCAGGGGAAATAATATAAAGTGTGTGCGTATGCGTGCATGCGTGTGCGTGCGTGCGCGCGCATGTACACAAGTACAGCATATTGTATCCTTTTCTCTTATTTCTCAGAGTTTGGTTATTTGTGGTATTTAGAGAAGGGTATTGGAATGGGGAGGAGTTGCCCTTTTCCCATTCCCCAAGAGGGGCGACCTACTGCAGGGGAACCATCGGAGGACAGCAGGCCCCCTTCCCACTCCATCTACTGCTCCGTTCTGTTACCAGGGGTGAAACCACCGGGTTTAGGTCTGCCTGCCTGTGTGTAAGAGATGTACACTTCCTGTTTGAGTGGAATCAGTCTTCACCATGGACTCCTATAGATGTTTGTTTCAGGATCAAAGATGAGCTGCCTATGCTCGTCCCGGGGCTGTCCAGCCTATCCAGAATGAACTATTTGTGTTTCTCATTCGACAATTATTGTGGTCTAATAAAAATAAATAAATAAATAAATGACACCCATCATATAACGTTTGACCTAAACACCGAAGTTATACATTTAAACTGTGAAGCGTTTAGCTCAAACCTTAGAAATGTTCTCTCAACCCATCCCCACATCTTCATATCAAGCACAAACTAATACGATTTTTTTTAGTTTAGCTAGGGGTTGCCGTGCACTTGTGCATATTTGTACAGGTACTAGTTTGTGTGTATCGGTTTTATATGTGCATGCATGCGTCCTGTACGTGCCTTTAGTAAATATTGAATGCTCCCTCAAATCAAGCGCAGGAACTCTTGACATTTAGCTGCTCTGCAATCCGACCTCAAGATCTCAAAGGGCAGGGTTCATTTGTCTTTATGTATTCATCCTCTTTTCCATTTGAAATAAAAAACGGATGTCAATGACCCACTTGTTTTTTTTCGGTATGGCCCTTGCCACAAAAAGATAATCTGTACACACACACACAGACACAGACACACACACACACACACACACACACAGACTCTGATGTGCGGTCAGGTGCGTGGGGTTGGCGTCGGGCTCGGTAATGATCAGGCACTTAGTCAACATTCACTGTGATCGCCCTATTAGTGTCAGTTACCACTGCAGTACCCGGGCGGACAACCCCCACCACCACCACCACCACCACCCTTTTCTTTTCTCATTCTATCTCTGTCACTACCCCCCCCTTGGGTGGCTTTGGCTCACAGAGAGAGAGAGAGAGAGAGAGAGAGAGAGAGAGAGAGAGGAGAGAGCTTGGTGAAGTGGAAAGGGCCGTTCCTTGTGCTTCTGTCTCTGTGTTAACCCCCTCTCTCTCTTTCTCTATCTCGCTCACTTGCTCTTTCCACACACACACACACACACACACACACACACACACACACACACACCCGCAGCGCATGCACACATACAGACACACACACACTTCCTCTCCTGCTCTGCTCTTCCTCTCTGGAATGGCTCAGTTTAGAAATAATTGTCTCTTTGTGTGCATCCTTGATTTTGTTTTTTTGCTTCTCTCTGGCCCTCAGCTGGGTAGAAGAGAGAGGGAGGGGAGCTTCTTGCTCATAAAAACGCTCTTTCAAACATATACATAGATTTGCTTTTTGGTAATGTTGTATCCCCCTTTTTTCCGCGGAAGGGGCTTTGATAGCAAAAGTCAATTTGCTAAGTCTCTCTCTCTCTCTCTCTCTCTCTCTCTCTCTCTCTCTCTCTCTCTCTCTCTCTCTCTCTCTCTCTCTCTCTCTCTCTCTCTCCCACCCCTTTTTCTCCCCTTCTATAATCTATAATCGTATGCTTATCCTATCTCTCCGTCTCTCTCTCTCTCTCTGTCCTCTCCAGCCTGTACGGTCGGAACCTGCAGGCCAACCCGGAGCCCCCCAAGAAGAACACGGACAAGAGCAAGAAGATCAGCCGCAAGCCGCTGGCCGCCAAGAACAAGTGATGAGAGAGGGATGGAAGAGGAGGAGGAGAGGCTAAACCTGCTCTCACTGCATGTGCCTTTTAACGCCCCTTTTCATTAGAATTTTCCCTGTTTATTTTTTCTTTTTTGGCGTCCTTATTTATCGTTCATTTTATACTGCCTTGTATTTCTGAAGTCCTTGTCGCAGCAGTGCCTCCTCGAGTCGTCGTACTCCGGTTGTGCGTGGGGTCCAAGGACCAGTCTCTGATCTCTGCCGTTCTGCAGCTGTTTTGTACTGATTAAATGATGATTTCAGATTTTAAAACACAAATTCCCATTTCTTCTTTCTTCTTCAACTCTTCAACCATGCATCTCCTGTACGGCAAGCTCTATTCCTTGGCATGGTTTAATTTTACTTTCGGTCGCACATACAGAAGGAGATGTGACCAGACATAGGGGCAAGCCAATCTAAGGCCCAATCCCATTTCTACCCCTTACCCCTCTCCCTTGTTTTGAAGGGGTAAGGGGTAGAAATGGGATTGGGCCTTAGGCCCAAACCCATTTTTACCCCTTACGCCTTCCCCTTCCCCCTTCCCCTTACACCTTCAAAACAAGGGGGAGGGGTAAGGGGTAGAAATGGGATTGGGCCTTAGCCTATCTGCCTTTTGGCTAGGTTGAAACTACACTTCATATCAAGCAAACAACCAAATCTTAATTCCACTTCATGACGGTTGCAGAGAACTCGCCTTTTTCTCGTGTGACAGCCAGACACTTGACTTTGTTGTCCTTTTCGTAATCCGGGCCCTTACTGTGACCTCCGGAGCCCCCACTGACTCAGGTCTGGCTGGGAACAAGCTGCAATGGGGCCCCACCAGCGGCTGATCGACCCCGGGGCCCCTGTCAGGAAGAGGGCTCAAACACCCCGGGGGGACCACCAGACCCTCACACACGTGGGTCTCAGCTATGACACACACACGTGTTTGTGTGTGTGTCCTAGCTATGTTTAAGGCATGAGATAGAGAGGTTGTTAGCTACCCCTAAAACTGTTGGGTCACGACCACAAGGGAAGAAGAATCTCTCTGGTTCACTCACACGCAGTCACACACGCATATATACAAATACACATACACACAAACCTAGTGCCTTTTTAGTTTAGTCGCTTTGTTTGTAATTGCCTGCTGTTCAATTGCCTCTCTCTGACTTTCTTTCTACTGTCTTTGCCTTCCGTCAGACATCGTGGCTTCTCCACGTTTAGTAAATCTGAACAATAGGACATTGACCATGATGCTTAGATATTATTTTTATACACATCACCCTTGCGATTGAAAAAGACTGAGTTAATGACTACATCCTTAAAGTACAATACCCACTTGTAGCTCCTCAATTTCTCCAACTGGACTCCATTACGGCTCCTTTTATAGTGTTCATTTCACTGTGTGTGTGTGTGTGTGCGTGTGCGTGTGTGTGTGTGCGTGCGTGTGTGTTTGTGTAGGCGCACGAGCGTAGGCATGTGGTGTGCTCCTGTAAGAAAGACTGATTTCAAGTGGTTTTTTTTTGTCAAGTGTTTTTCCTCCTATCTGGGACAAACCCGGAACCCAATATTAGCCCCGATTCACGGGAACAAGTTATTTTTAAAGAGCACGCAGAAGAAGAAGAAAGAATTGAGGCACTCACCTTACCGTCCGTCACATCACAACTTGTTGCAAAATGAACAATTGTAATCACTCCAATTCTTCTGTATTAATACCGAATACAAAAGAAGTTGAAAAGTTGAAATGTGCAGGACGTCACATGACAGCTTTTTGCAAAATGAACAAATGTAATCACTGCAATTCTTTTGTATTAATTTGTATCATGCTTTTCTCGGGTGCCACGATACACTGTTACATGTACCATTTGCTCTGTGTATCAATTATTTTGAATAAAGCATTATCGTTTGCGTAATGTTGCTTGGCCTTATTCTGCTGGACATTATTCCCACAATCATCATTTTCAACAATTCAATATTTATTTCCGACTCAACTCTAATGCATCAATATTGCAGCATCATTTAAGAAATTATTAACACATTCATATACACATTCAAATGCATAGTCCAATATAAAATTCAACTCACTATTGTTAACGTGGTTGAATAGATTTTACCTTAAACTTCCATAAAATATCTAAAGCAGAAATTGGAATGAATCGCCCTGAACGAGATGCATAACAGGCCTTTAAAGCAGCATATACAACCAGCTTAGGGGCAGATGTCCGGTACAAGACATGCTTATAATGCTATTCCTGAATGAAACCTACAGACCAGATTGGAGACGTCTTAGACATATATACAGTATGTACTCTTGGAACAACTCTTCCGGTAAACACAGGATGTTTGTTACAGTCTACATAAAAAATCACTTCTCACACGTCGGTGTCTCACTCTCACTGTCATCCTTTCAGCATTGTTTCCTGTGCTGCTCCAAACAAGCCTTGACTGGTTGGCTGGTGTGTGTATGTGTGTGAGTGCTGTGTGCGTGCACGTGCGTGTGTCTTTTGGTGGGGGTAAGGGGTGTAAGAGGAAACAAAGTAAGCGAAGAAAAAATATTTCAAAACAAAGTATATTAGTACAGAACCCTTTGTGCATGTTTGCCACTGCTTTCAAGTGTGTGTGTGTGTGTGTGTGTGTGTGTGTGTGTGTGTGTGTGTGTGTGTGTGTGTGTGTGTGTGTGTGTGTGTGTGTGTGTGTGTGTGTGTGTGTGAGAGAGCATGAGAGTGTCTCTGTGTGTGTGTGTGTGTGTGTGTGTGTGTGTGTGTGTGTGTGTGTGTGTGTGTGTGTGTGTGTGTGTGTGTATCCACCCTGCCTGCCTATTCACACACCGCACACAGTCACGGGCGCAGCAGGCACATCTGTTTGGCCATCGGAGCAGCGCATACTCACCACGGGACTCCTGTCCACACACACACAAACACACACACACACACACACACACACACACACAGTAACACACACACACAGTAACACACACACGCTGCTCTCACACTCTCCTCTCCACACATTTCAGTCCAACTTTCTCTTTCTCACGTCACCACCAACCTCGTCATCATCATCAGCATTATATATACACACCCCCCGGCCTCCTCTTCACAACCTAGCCTTCAATTTCGACTGTAAGCGGTCAACAGTTTTACGTACTGTATCACACACCAGGGTCAGAGACTAATGAGGGAGGGTGGGGGGGAGGGGGGGGGGAACACATGGGAAATCATACAAAGAACAGCTGCGGAAATAGCACCAACGTTTCATATCAGGGTCAGTGTATGCGCTGGCAATCATGAATAACGTCACAGTTGTTCCGCACGCACCCAGCTCCTATCGTATTCCAACGCCCGCAGTTCATGAGGTCCTGTAAGACTGTACATCGTTTTAGGGTGCAACTTGTGGCAGCCATTTTTGTATCATTGGTCATCCTATACGTACAATGCAAAAATATATTTTCGAGGTGTAATTTAATTGCGCCACTCATTGTATTTGCATAATGTATTCCCCCTTTAATGCTCTGCTAGCAGCGGCAGGCCCTGCATTTCCCGGCGGATATATGCAAATATGACGCATGCACGGGAACTGACGCATGGCCATTTGCTGGGAAGGTGATGGTGGTTCACCGGCATATATTCAGTTAAAATGCTTACCCTTCAGAACAGCATCCACAAGTGGATGGGGAATTGCGTATTGCTGCACCTGAAATGGATAATCCATATTTAACCTTTACCCAACCTCATACAGACACTCATTTGCATGACAGGGGTAAACAAACAACAGTAAATGCAGATATCTACTAATGCCTCGTTACCCACTTCCTCATTCACGGTAATAATAATAGTTACAGTCATTATGATCCTAAGGACCATCTCCTGTTGTCAACCGCAATGTGCAGCTTGGCCAGCCAACAGCCCTCCACATGCATTATTTATATTACTTAAGTAATCTAAATTACATATTTAGATCACTGAATTAAGATACAGGTCATTCATGAGCAGGTAGGGGTTAGGGGTCCTGGTCAGAGATGCCTCCAGATAGACGTTATGGGAAAAAGACACCCAGTGTCTTTCAGCTGCGAGTCAAACACTAGACAATTTATAATATACAATTTACGAACCAGGTGGCCTTATTGAAATGTGGATCTCCTCTAACGGGACATAGGCAAACAAAGAGCGATATAAGCTCCATCCAGCTTGTCTCGCCAGCCCACTGAATCTGACCCCCGGATTTCACATTCAGTTCAATGGCTATATATGATAGGATGAAGACCACATTGTAAACTCTGTCAAGAAAGAATGTTTAATGTGGCATTTTTATGTTGTCATGAACATCTGAAAACCAATCCCCCTTTATCTTATTCTCGATTAGATGTTAAATTATAACGACTGTAGTGTCCACGATTGCGTTCAACATCAAATATTCCAGCAATGTTAAGTAGGCCTATTTCTTGAATGTTTTGTAAGGCTTAATTGTGGTGTACAATGAGGCAGTTAATACTCAATAAATAGCCTACATTTGAGTTTGATCAATGACTGATTTTAAAGCTAGGGCGGCAATATATCTGATATTGGAGTATACTACCTCATGCGTCAATTGCTTGTTTGGTTTACAAACACCACAAGCGGGTCTTCTTGCCAATATACATTTCTGGCACATGCATATTATATGATTGCAAAGTGTGACTATAAAGAAAACGCAACAGTCTGGACCTTCTTACAGTTATCAACAGAATGTGAAGAAATAACTCTTTTGACGTTGTGTGTCTTGAGTTGCTGAGGTATTTAATAAAGTAAGACATTTGGCCTGGCTAGCAGCGGCCTTAACGTCTCGTAATACCACTTTGTACACCAGAGATCCCCTTCCCTGCAGCGACCGGTCTCCAGCAAGAGCGGATGAATTATCCTATTTATTAGAGCTTTTTTAACTTCAAGAAGAGCGCCTTGGTCAGCTTATCTTTTTAGAAACTATGTTTTTGTGTAACAAAGAGCACCTACGCACTAACTGATTCACTTCAGAACTACACCGTAGCCCTTTAACCTGTCTACCTAAGTTACTAGTGAAAATATGGTGTCTACATGTAACCTAGTTTGTTGATATGCGGTTCAGATGTTCAGCATACTAAAGGCATGTGCACCACAACTGTCTGGCGATATGCTGTCCCCTATTGGTTTGGAGGTTGTTGGACTAATTCGGCCCAATCTAGCAATTTACACCTTTTAAAGTGCCTTAAATGATTAGAATTGGCATTTGTTTTTTTGAAGTAGGCAAGAGGTCATGGTGTTCCTGTTCTTCTTAAGCATCTTTTACAAGCCTAAAACGGGGCCCATCATGACGTTCCTCACAAACTGCTCCTAAAAGTTGGGAAGGAATAGACAAAGAAAGAAGCAAAGCCCTGTTTCCAACCTAATCCCATAGTGGACGATTCATCACCAAGGAGATCCAGAGTAATGGCAATCTGACCCAGACTCTATCGCAATTCAGTCGGGGTCTATTAAAAAAGCTAAGCTCCGGCTGATAAATGAAGCCCCTGCTGGTGGGAATCTGTCATTACCCAGAGTGGGCGTGTAGTCGTGACCTTTTTCCAACCAGCCCTGTTTACTTAAGCTGCTCACCAACAACAACAACAACAACAACAACGCAAACATTGAAAACTGAATCGAAGACAATCCCACAACAAAAAATGGCCGCCAAGTGATTGTCTCCAACCAAGGTTCACCTCAGGTGAATTTAGTCTTGTTTTCCTTGTTAGGTGTTTCTTCTAATTATAAGTTTACGTTCTCCCATCACAGTTTTTTTTTTTTTTTAATCCGCCCACGCCTCTTCTTTGGATTCAACTCACGCCTTCCAAGGACGCGGTAGGTCCTGGGCTAACCAAAGCCCATTGATTTCTCCCCGGCTTGATTTATGGGTGGGATGTGTGTTGGGGCGGTTCTGGTTGTCTTTAAGGGGCCTGCACCTTGACACCTTAATGGGGGGGGGACGGGGGGGGGGAGGGTGAGACCCTGTCCTAACACAACCCCAGACCCTGCTGTAATGGATCATGACAGGTGCCATACAGGTGTGTGTTTGTGTTATGTGTGTGTGTGTGTGTGTGTGTGTGTGTGTGTGTGTGTGTGTGTGTGTGTGTGCGTGTGTGTGTGTGTGTGTGTGTGTGTGCGTGTGCGTGCGTGTGCGTGTGTGTGTGTGTACACCCTTCAAGTATTCTTTGTTTAGTTTTTCCAAAAGTAAGTTGAAGCCTGCTCTGGTTTCCTAAGCGTGTGTGTGTGTGTGTGTCTGTATGTGTGTGTGCGCGCAAGAGAGAGTGAGTGAGCGATGTGGCGGGGGTACGTGCACTTGTGTGTGTGTGATGCGTGTCAAGTCATCCCTTCTGACGCATCTTGATGACTCTTCAATTTGACTAAATCTATTCAGTATCCTTTAAGCAACTTTGTTTTCCTGATAGGGCAGAGACACAATGTGAATGTCTCGTCTCCTTTTAATCGTGGGGACGAGATTTAACTTGTTTTTGGCTCCCCTTAAAGACCTCTCCAGCAATTAATCATGTGCAGCTCGGTTATTGACGGAAGTGCCGTTTCAATGATCGGCCCGCTACCTTCATAGCTCATTTTCAGGGACCCGCGATACATCACGCGCTCAATACGTGTACATCTGGAAGCCTAATGAACCCGGGCGTGCGGTCACTTGGATTTCAATATCTTATCATTCCCTAGACACCTGTCCTGAACGGTCAAGACGAATGGCTGGCTCACATTATGAGCTCAAGCGATTCATCAATTACTGCTGCTGTGAAATATGGCCTTTTATCTATTGTGCATCTCTCCTTTATAGGACGATCCGATACTATGTATTTAGATACATGCGCTATGAGATACCATTCAGGGACAATATGTTTTAATATGGAACTATCTGACTATCTGAGCGATCTGATTGGTCAAAAAGGTTTTTGAGAATTATTGTCAAAATATCCTAAAGCTTCACTCAACTGACTCGCAAGTTAAATCGGTGCATTGACCAATTCTCGATCATTTAAAAACTATTCAGGGGCCCACGATGTAGTCGCATCTGTGTTAATCCAACCGGTTACCGATTATATCGGTGAATCGTTACACCCGTACTTTTTATCTATTTATTTATTTAATGATGGGGTGTTTTGTTCAGTCCAAAAACTTGACCCACTCACTTATTTTCTTTAAATTGACGTTGTGGAATGGTTTGATGTACCATTGGATTTGAGACAGACATCCCCCATGTGTGTCTAACGGTAAGCCGGTGGGTGGTGTCACCGGCACTGCGAGATTTCCATCTTCTATAAGACGCGCCGTTATCTTGCCCTCCCCCTTCATTTCGCCTCAGCCTTTCTGACCAGTGTGTTGCACATCGCAGATGCCCGTGTGCTCTCTCCAAAGACCATTGCATTTTTTTTTTTTCCCCCACAACGATCGTCATCAGATATGAGCTTTTTTTTTTCTATTGCTCCTTAAGCCAACTAATCAAGACTTATAGGTCCATGTGTTGAAGGACGTGTTCCGGTTCAGTGTTCATTCGGGTGGTTGTTGTTGTTGTTATTGTTGTTGTTTTTGGAGCTACAGTGCCAAGGTTTAAATTGGGATCAAAAGGAGGATTGTTCTGCTGCTTGACATTCGCGCGCCCTGTCTCTCTTCGCGCACGTGGACCGGATTTAAAGCGCAGACCAACGCGCGAGAGATGCTGAGTCCGGTGCCTTTTGGAAGCCAGTGACGAGTGAATACACGGCAGCCTGAAAAAGGGCTGAAGTTTCTCACAGTGAGCACTTAAAGTAGTGTGGAGAAACTGAGACGCAGAGAGAGAGAGAGAGAGAGAGAGAGACAGAGAGAGAGAGAGAGAGAGAGAGAGAGAGAGAGAGAGAGAGAGAGAGAGAGAGAGAGAGAGAGAGAGAGAGAGAGAGAGAGAGAGAGAGAGAGAGAGAGAGAGAGAGAGAGAGAGCGCGAGCGAGAGATTGGAGGGAGAGACTGAGACATCTGGACCAAAACAAAACGTAAGGGGTTCTGCCCTTAAAAAGTTCATTAACATCCCCGACTAAGGTCGGCTTGGTAGCTGGTCTACTTTTATTTCCATCTGAAGGGATACCTCAACAGCCGGCAACATTTCACCCAAAAGCAGACAGCCGGATCGCCCTGCGCTGACTCGCCTGGTCGGTAGGAAGCGGCTGGTCGCGGCGGGGGTGCTGGGGGTGGTCATGGTGCTGCTACTGGTCATTCTCATCCCGGTTCTGGTTAATTCCGCGGGAACCTCGTCGCACCTTGAGATGTTCGGCCCGTGCCGATGGGTATGCCCTTACGGCACCAATTCGCCCACGAGCACCGCCAGGGCGGACACCCTGCGCGATAACAGCTTTGCGGAGTCCGCACCCACGTTCATCCAAGGTCCGAAGGGGGAACCAGGGAGTCCAGGGAAGACGGGTCCGAGGGGTCCCCCGGGTGAGAAAGGACCACCCGGTCACCCCGGGCCGCCGGGGGATAAGGGAGAACCGGGACGGCCCGGTCTACCGGGACCGGCAGGACCGAACACCGGTGCTGATGCCGGTGCCATCAGCGCCGCCACCTACAGCACCGTGCCCAAGATCGCCTTTTACGCGGGTCTTAAAAAGCAGCACGAGGGATACGAGGTGCTGAAGTTTGACGACGTGGTGACGAATTTGGGGAACCACTACGACCCCACGACCGGGAAGTTCACCTGCTCGATCCCGGGGATTTATTTCTTCACCTACCACGTCCTGATGCGCGGCGGCGACGGCACGAGCATGTGGGCAGACCTGTGTAAGAACATCCAGGTAGGAGCACGCCGCGCGCACACCCTCGCGCTCGTTGTGTATAGGCCTATTCACGCGAACACACATACACGCACGCTTGGCACGCACAAGCGGCACAAATACACTGCGCCCGATGATTGGAAGAATTAGGGTGTCCCATTCCGTAACTTATGTTGTTTAAAGTCACACAAAGTGCACGTTAACGTCATTTGAACTAAATCGGCCATAGTGGAGTGGCGCGTGACGTCCCTCGTTTGGGATTGATTGACGAGGGGTGCGCGAGCGAGGCGGAAACCCCAACGGGTCGTAACGCAGTCATACGTCATTCTTCATCCCACATTTATTTAGAAAACAAAACACATGGTCACACAATAAAAAGATAACATTATGACCAGCGTAATCTCATTTGCATCTATTTTGTATTGAACCAATTTCAAATATTAAATTAAGATTAGGCTAATAATATAATAATTACCAATAATATATAGCCTATCGCAATAATCAATAATGAATATAATAATTATTATTATTACATTCATTATTTCACTCCCAACAGTTACATGCACACAATCAGAAAATCACACACATAAACACAGGCACATTTAAATTCACACACACACACACACACACACACACACACACACACACACACACACACACACACACACACACACACACACACACACACACACACACACACACACACACACACACACAACTCCGCGCTTGTCACTGTTTTTGCCATTCCCCCCCCCCCCCCCCCCGCCCCACCCCTGTACGAAGCCAGTCTCTTGATCAAAGGCTACATGGCGGGGCTGTCAGACAGCAGATCTAATCTGTATCCCCCGGGGCTATACTCGGTGTCACTCTGAGGCACTGTTAGCTCCCACGACTCACAGAGCGGCTTCACCAAGCGCGTCGCCTCCCTGTCCATCAGCCTTACATATAGGCCTAACGTAATGGATCGCCGATAGCAGTCCAACCAGCATCGAGCCAGCCACGGGGCCTTCTATAGGGGCCTTGTTCCGGAAAAACACCGCACAAACATCGATTGACATCACAAAAATTATTAATTTTTTTTAGATCAACAATTTAAGGTGTTTGAAATAAATGTCTCAGATTGATGGATAATTGTTGCTGAATTTAATATTCCGAACGTCAGTAAGCCTGTTACATTTTTTAGACAAAGCCAACATTTTCCCTTTTTTATATTATTATTATATATATTTTGGGACAAACTAAACATGCATACGCACATGCTAACATATGACCTTTATAATACAGTAATAATGTATTTAAACACAGCAAAGCCTGATGTGAGTAATAATTTTAGACCCATGCATATCATTTGAATAAACAGATTCAATCAGGCACTGATTTACATAGATATGCCTTTATTTATTTCTTTAATGAGGACGCGTGCAGACATAATGAGAACATTGGGCAAAAGGTGACTTCTAACTGAAGAGTTTCAGCCATGATTTAAATGTGAAATGCTTATACTCAAAAGTTTGGTAACTATATCCTACTTCAATCTGATAGACTTGGAAGTTAACCCTAACCTTGATTGGCCACCGACAAACACAAAATCAGTTTTTTGAAGAGCGGATATCCCGACTATAAGTGTTTCATTTCATCATCAAGAAGGGGATTCCTCACCGTCATCAAAAGGCCATGTCTATTTGTGAGTGTGTGTGTGTGTGTGTGTGTGTTGTGTGTGTGTGTGTGTGTGTGTGTGTGTGTCTGTGTGTGTGTGTGTGTGTGTGTGTGTGTGTGTGTGTGTGTGTGTGTGTGTGTGTGTGTGTGTGTGTGTGTGTGTGTGTGTGCGCCTGTGTGTGTGTGTGTGTGTGCGTGCGTCAGAGGCCCGAATGCCTTTGCTCATCCATGCATCATCGTCTCCTCTGTGGTGTGCCGCGGTCTGTCTCGGCTTGCCGCTCTCGTGCCCTAAACCCCGCCCCCCCTCACGCTCCTTCGCCCCGCCCGCAGGTACGGGCGAGCGCCATCGCCCAGGACGCCGACCAGAACTACGACTACGCCAGCAACAGCGTGGTGCTTCACCTGGTGCCGGGCGACGAGGTCTACATCAAGCTGGACGGGGGCAAGGCCCACGGGGGGAACAACAACAAGTACAGCACCTTCTCCGGATTCATCCTCTACGCCGATTAGTGGACCGCGCAGCACCGCGCAGCACCGCGCAGCACCGCGCTCTGGAACTTATTTAACCCCCGTCCCCCCCGTCCCCCTCATATTCAGAAGCCAAAATATCCCCCCCCCCACACACACACACTGCTCCCGCCTGTCTCTCCAGCCACTGAACCGGTTTAATGTTAGAAGAAGATGCTTGTTTCTTTGGGAAGAGGGTGGTAGGGGCCATATTGACACAGTCTCACGCGCGACAAGAACCTCATCATCCTTTTTTCGGGGGGGGGGGGGGGGGGGGGATCTGAACGGTCCTGACGGCCTTCCTGAGCCCACCTCAGCCATAGTCTACTCCACACACACTGACACACACATGCACAGACGAGCACACACACACACACACACACACACACACACATATAAAGATACACCGGGACCCACATACACTCGCCTTGCCATCCTACCGTTAACATTTGCCCGTAGCCATAGCAAACAAACCTAACTAAATCACAGCGAGGGCCCTGTTCAGACCTATGGGAAGCCGTACGATCACAGCTAGTGGTGGTAACACCAGCTGTGATCGGCTGCGGTGTCCGCTTGTGATCGTATGTACGGTCCCTGTTCAATACAAAAACGTGGAACACTTAGCTTATGTCGTGATGCACGGGGTGGTTTTCCCCCATTTCCCGTTTGATCATTAAAGTGCCACCGTATTTCATCTTGAAAGGAATGGTGACTACTTGTAGAAGTTACATGAAATTATTTATACATTCAATCCATTGTTTTTCCATTGTGGACTGGGCCAGTTTACACGACAATGAATCATACGATTGTCCTGAATATTGTTTCACAATTAATTCCAAGAATTGATCGGATTGTTGATCGATCATCGACTGAACCATATTTTTAGTTCTGAACAGGGTCAAAGAGGAACCCAAACCCTGAATAATATATACAAACCAAACTGAAACAATACATTCCACTGAAATAATACACGAGAAAGAAACAGTGAAAGCTCCCAATCTGAATAAGCTCCACTCCTGTTGCGCGTATCAACGTTTAGGTCAGCCCTAATCCGAGAGCTTCAGCCGTGTTCCCAGAAAGGAGTCTTTAAGCATGAGGCTCCTTCAGCACCTTGTTCTGTTGTTCAGCCCTACGGCATGCCCTGCTTTGTGTGTCGTTTACCCGGGTCACCTTTGAACCCACAACCCATCCTTCTCACAGAAGCGTCATTGCAGGACGAACCCGTGCCGATCATAACACTGACGATGTGTCTTCTCCTTCTATGGGCCAGAGCAGCGGTAGTAGACTCATCTAGTGGAGATAAGTCTTCTACGAATGCACCCTCTGAAATGAAAGGAACATACCCATGATTAGTGTTATGGCCGACACCTTGATTTTGCTCAACTCTCTCAGCTCAACATCTTTCGATGCTTAATGATCCCCCATTTGCCAAACCCACAAATTACTTGTGTATTTGATTATTCTGATGTTTGTTTGGCTGGGGTGGCAGGGTCATTTGGGTCCATTTGAGGGCAATAATTATATTAAAGGGGTTGTATTGAGATGAAGACGTTATATCACACAGTCTTGTAGGTTGTCTCTTTGATGATAAAAAGATAAACCCTGAGATCTCTCACTGTATGAGCTCGGGAATATTTGAGGGATTTAGACTAGTGATTACTAGAATTGAATTCATAATAATTGGTTTGGCATTGTGTTCATATTGCTTTGCTTTCTTTATTGCCCTGTCCCAATCAAACCATATGTGTATCAGCGCCAGATGTCTGGTGGGGTGAAAAATACATTATTATTATTATTATATAAATAAATATAATATGCATAAATAAATAACTTATAGCTGCCACCAACAGATGTAGCACACATTGAACCCACCATGGTTTCTTTCCGAGATTTTTTTTTTGTTCTTTTTTTTTGTATTTATTTCTGTGATAATTTAAAAACAACATGCAAGCGTGGTGGTTATAGGCCAAGTCTCCATGTTGATCTTCGAATAACAGTGTGATGTCTTGCAATGTAAGGATGAACACGCTACACCGAAGTAGAGATCAAAGAACACTATGTATCAATGTACAATAATCTAACAGATAGTTTAAGACAATTGTGGAGCAAACATTACTGGAATCATGTGTAAATATTGTAGTGATATATATTCTAATCCCCAACCCTTCTCGATGTACGATATGTTGCAAATAGCAAATGAGAAACTCTTATTATAT